>NW_021703781.1:74973323-75140961 GCF_005190385.1 Monodon monoceros
TGCGTGTCGCTGGGTCCGGCGCTCTGCGGACGGCGTCGCGGGCCCGGGCGCTCAGCGCGGCGGCGTGCAGGAGCCGGGCAGCGTGCGGCGGCGGGCGAGTGTGCAGTGCGCGCAGCCGCCGGTGGGCGGGGAGTGGGGGGGTCGCGGCGCGCCGCCGGCGGGGCTAAAGGGCGTCCTGCGAGCCGAGCCGCGCGCCGCTCGCCGAGCTCGCGCCTGCAAGGCCCCAGAACGCGGGAAGTGGCCCCGGCCCCCGGCCGCGCCGCCGCCACCACCACTGCTGCCCGGGCCCCGAGCCAGAGACCCCGGGGCCGTCTCCCCCCGCCCCCCGCACGAGCCGGGATGAAAACCCCGGGCCGCGTGGACTTAAGACGTCCAGCTTCCGGGTTGTTGGGTTTTTTGAGGTTTTCAGGAAACGATTTCAGGGCGTGCTGGGCGGTAGGGGAGGGGGGACCGTGTTAGTGTTGTCACACTTTCGGAAAATAAATCGCTACTTTCCTAATTCGGGGTGCTGATCGAAATAAAGGAATGTGTACTTCAGAAGCCACATCCAAAATACATGCAACCGGTGAAGGAAGGATTTGTGGTTGCTAAGCAGAAGCAGAGCATGTTTAGTTCTGTAACTTAGGATGTTGACTTAAGTTCAGGAATGTAACCCTGATAGAATAAGCAGAGTATTTTCATTGTGCTGCTCACCTGGGGGAGGGGGATTGTTTTCCTTGTGAAGTGAAGCCCTAGATTTCCCATTACTCCTTCCTACTGGTGTATGTTATTTTATTAACCATGTATCCAAAAAGAGACTTTTTTAAAGAGAAGGTTTTTGAAAAGAACTCCCTATGCCTGTTTTGTGTTCTCCTTTGCCAAAAAAACAAAACACCTCGTTACTTTACATGGATTGTGTCTGCGCCATCTGAATGGTTCTATTCATAAATCAGGAAACTTTTTCTGCTGCTTCTAGGAACATTTAATTGGTTTTAATCCAATGTTTCAATCCCAGTATCAAACATAAATGAACAATTAACTTCTTGAGCTTGTGTACACTTGGGAAACTATTATATTTCATGGCTATTGCTAAAATATTTCAGTTTCTCATCACACTGGACCCATTCTTTTTCAGAAAACCACGAGCTAACATCTCCTTTCACACTAACTACAGCTAACTCTAGAGATTTCTACTGTAGGATGGACAACAAACAGAAGAAGGATGTGAGTATTCATTCAAGTAGATGATGTGGGGTATGATCAATTCATCCTAAAAAAGCCAAAGTGAGCTAATATGCAGAATAGTAAGGTACTGATATCTTTATCCATAAACACTGCTTTAAAAAAAATTTATCAAGGGCCAATTCTGAAAGGAGCAAGAACCAAGGCTTCCTAGATTGAACAAAGAAAGGCATAAGGGATAATTTGAGAATGCTGCTACACTGCCCTAATGCCATCTTATCACAGCGTCACCTCAGCATTCGAGAGCTTTAAGGATATAGTTTAATTTACTTTTTATTAGGAGGCCTAGAGTGACTCCTGCTGGTAAGCATTCAGTTTATTCCTGCAATTACTAGTTCATCGGGTCAACTTAAAAAACAAAATTCAGGGGTCCCAAACCTGGAAACAATTATTGCAACCATTATTCTTGCTGCTTTCAGGATGATTTTACTCTCACAAAACTCCAAGGACTGTGGTTATGGCAAGGTCCTTTGCTGTACCACCTCCTTTCTAACCTAAAGCCGCCTGTTTTTCTGGTTCTGAGGCTTTCTTAAAAGTGCAGAGAGTTAAACTGTCTGCTTCAAGAGTTCTGCTACTAACCAATGAACAGCTATTTCTCATATACTTAATTTGAATGTCCAAAGACTAAAAATATACATTAAGGCCTGTGCCACTAACCTTCCATACTATAGGCCTTCCCCCATCATGTAATAAAGTCCTATAGATATAACACACACCACTTTTTAGGGCTATACTACATAGTTCTTTATTATAAAAAATCCTACCCAAATGTTTGTATATTAGAGTTGCTCAATTCAAAAGAGTAAATATAAACTCAGTCAAACTCTGGACTTAAAACTATGTAAACTGCAGTCGGAGGAAGGGGGGCGGGCTAAACTGTCTACCTTTGTTCAGTCCTCAAAGGTCAAAACCAAATCAAAACCAGATTTAGAGCACAACCAGACACCAATATGCAAATTCATAGGCCAATTTAGGAATAAATCCATAAATAATCCAAAAATGATCACCTGTAACTTTTCCATTATCATCAACCAACACTAACCTGGTTAAGCCATAGAACAAGCCTAGGGATTACATACAATCTCACTCCAAGACCAATATATGGAACCTAGGGAGAAAGCACGGCAATACTGGCTCTTCTGGCTCCCGGCTCCCCGCAAAGCAGAACTACCAAAAGAAGGAATGCCTGTCCGTATGGTATGTGTGATATGTCCACTCAACACTGCCTGGGAGATACAAGCTGAGTAGCATTCTATGCTAGACGGTTCCCCCATTCCAAGTTTAAAGCTCTTAAGCAACAGGAGGCAATAAGAGTGTATTTTATTAAGAAAGGGTGTAACCAACTATAACTTGTATCAGCAAGCTAATAAAAGTATTCACCTAAGCACATTTGTGCAGAGGAGGGTAAAGATTGGGTTTTGACATGCACTAAGAAATGTCCTTGGTAGTTAGTGGGTGTTTTATTTTTGTGCCTTCAGAACCAGATAAATATGTTCAAACACCAAGGAGCTGAGCTTTGAAGTCTGAGCAAGTACCAGTCAGTATTGCTCAGTTTCTCCCATCAAATTTATCTGTACCTATGATTGTAAAAAGAGCTCACCACTAAAAAATGATAAACTGGTTTGTCTCTGAGAATAACATTCTTTTTAGACTAACAACGTGAGTGAAACAGACATCGAACGTGTTATACATTGGACCCAACAGCAGTATGCAGATGCATGCGCATTAACCCCTTTATTCAGCTTCCAAAAGCCACTGCCTCTTTGTCACAACTGCTGTATTAAAAGCCAGTCATTCACATTTCACACTGTCCTTTCTACATATGAAAAGATCTTTCTTAAAGGAGAACCTTTTAAAATTGCTTATAATAGATGATGGGAAGATAGACATCACGAAGTCCACCTGAAACATTTTCAAAGGGATTGGCTACTGAAAACAAGTTAGCGAAAATACGCTTCTTTTAAAACTATGTAAACTTTTTGGTTATTGATGGAAGCCAAAAATCTGAACCTACTATGGGGGCAATTTTCTTATGCAGCTTATTCAGAAAAATAAGTTCTATAATTGTTCCCACACCTATGATCCAGCTACAACTAACAGCCCTACCTACATAAGCATGTTATGACACACTAGTCCTGCTGTTCTTTCCTTTCTATTCTTTTTGTCTTTTGTTCTGAAACCTTTCCACTAATGAAAATGAGTTACAGCCCTGGCTGGAATCTCATATAGATATAGATATATAGATATAGATCTATAAATCTATCTCCTATATCTATATATACACACCTTTTTAAAGAGGTACTTTGGTTCTTGAAGACAGTTATTTTTTGATTCAAGAGATAAATAAAATGAATTTATTTTCATTGAAAAATAAGCACAGCAGTGAATTTAATGATACCAATCTAACTCCTTTGATACAAAATGAGAGTTGAAAGCAGCTTGAAGGGGAATGCCTATTGAAATCAGCGCATGTGAATCTGCACAGCTTTGTAACCGAACGTCTAGCACCATTGAGGTAAGAAGCATGCCAGCTGGGACGGCATTGTGCACCACAAAGTGTGGGTTGTAAGCCTAAGTCCTGAGCACAAACCCTGGTTTCCAAGTTGGCAGGTGCTGAAAACACAGCAAATGTCACGCTTGCAACTCACTGGATGGAAGAGCTCTGAGTAAAGTAAGCTAAAAAGAACAGAGCAACAGTTAAAACTTATTTCAATTTGATATTATTTTTTCTTTGCAAAGTTAATAGTAGCTATTAGTGTTATGTGCTAAAAGAAAACTCAAGCATGAAAAAAGAGACACTGAAAAGTTTATGCATGGGAAATAAGCAAAAATAAATATAACAAAGTAAATCTATATTCAAAGTTACTGACATATGTAAAACTTCCCAAACCTATTTTTACTATTTTAATACTAAGATTCAAAAGCAGAATCAATTCCTGGCCCTTCCCTGATCTACTTATGATCTTAGCTGATCTAACTAGTATCTAACTAGTATCACTATAGCATGGTTAGTCACCTATAATCTAGTTTGCCTCAGTTACTCCACCAAAAACACAGCTAAAAACTAGTTACAGCATTTTCATACTGCTATACATTGAATTTAATATAGAAAATATTTCAACAGCACACTCAGACTAAATGTTTACGTTATCATCTTCAAATGATTTTTTTTCTCATAAATTCTTTTTTTTTTGGCTGCGTTGGGTCTTTGTTGCTGCGTGCAGGCTTTCTCTAGTTGCGGCGAGCGGGAGCTACTCTTCATTGCGGTGCATAGGCTTCTTATCGCGGTGGCTTCTCTTGTTGCAGAGCACGGGCTCTAGGCGCGTGGGCTTCAGTAGTTGTGCCACGTGGGCTCAGTAGTTGTGGTTCGTGGGCTCTAGAATACAGGCTCAGTAGTTGTGGCGCCCAGGCTTAGTTGCTCCGCAGTATGTGGGATCTTCCCGGACCAGGGATCAAACCCGTGTCCCCTGCACTGGCAGGCGGATTCTTAACCACTGCGCCACCAGGGAAGTCCCTTCTCGTGTATTCTTTAGTGGAATTCAGATTTAGTATTTGAGATATTAACCCCAAAATTTAACTTAATTTTTCTATCAACTATCTGCCACATAAATCACTGCCTCAAGAAAAATCTATTTTTAACTCATCCCTAGTGATATGCTCAAAGCTACCGCTATCCTGCCTATTACCCAGAAAAATGAAAATGAGTGAATTTCATTTTCAGTAGGTAAGAGGAAACTGAAAGATACAGCTTGTGATTTCATAGAGTTTAAATACCCAATCTGAAGACTGAATCCTTTGGATTTAAAATATCAAGAAAAAAAATTAGTCCCTGGCTCCAATGGTAGAATATCCCTGGGAGCAGTATGAAAAGAACATTTGCCCCACATATTACATTAGCCTGTGAACTTCTTCACTCTTCTCGTCACTTTGTCCATCTTCTATATTAACCGAAAGCAAAGATATTTTGTTTTATCATACCCATTACTGTTTGTAAGAAGGACCAGCCTTGCCTATTTTGTCCTAGCATAACCTGCAGCTGACCTGAAACAGAAAAGAACTGATATGAATGAGAAGCTGGCATGCTATTTTAAATATCACTTTACATCTTTTAATTTTCACATAGAAACAAAACAAGAAACACCTTGATCAAAACCAAGTTATTCAGGGACTTTCCTGGTGGTCCAGTGGTTAAGAATCCGCCTTCCAATGCAGGGGACGTGGGTTCGTTCCCTGGTCGGGGAACTAAGACCCCATATGCCATGGGGCTGCGGGGCAACTAAGCCTGCGCGCCGCAAGTAGACAGCCCGTGCACTGCAACTCCTGAGCCCGCACGCTCTGGAGCCCGCACGCCACAACTAGAGAGAAGCCCACGCACCAAAACGAAAGATCCCGCTTGCTTCAGTGAAGATCCCATATGCTGCAACTAAGACCTGACACACCCAAATAAATAAATTTTTTAAAAAAACAAGTTATTCAACCCTTGTAATGTTAAACTACCTAATTAAAGGTAGCGAGGCTTTGGGCTTCCCTGGTGGCACAGTGGTTAAGAATCCACCTGCCAATGCAGGGGACACGGGTTTGATCCCTGGTCTGCGAAGATCCCACATGCCGCGAAGAAACAAAGCCTCTGCGCCACAACTACTGAGCCTGAGCTCTAGAGCCCGTGAGCCACAACTACTGAGCTCACATGCCACAACTACTGAAGCCTGCGCGCCTAGAGCCCGTGCTCTGCAACGAGAGAAGCCACTGCAATGAGGAGCCTGCGCACCGCAATGAAGAGTAGCCCCCACTCACTGCAACTAGAGAAAGCCTGTGCACAGCAACAAAGACCCAATGCAGCCAAAAATAACTAAATAAATTTATTAAAAATATAATAATAAAGTAGCAAAGCTTTGATTATGTTCTATCCTGATGACGTACATCATATCGTATTGACCTCATCTCTGTAGAACTTTTTTTAAATGGTTCAAAGACTTAAACTCTTTGAGGTTAGCTAGAGAAAGTGACACTGCTCTGGCCAGCATTTCTATAGTGATAGCAAGCACTCTAAGCATCGAGACATTCATTTAACCACCAATAAAAAGGTTAAATAAATAAACAAATCTGAAAACCAAGTGTCTTCTACACTAGCATAAACAACTGATTCACTGTACTTTACATACTATACTGTCAGTTCCAACATAAACCAAGGTCAAATCAGATAAACTACTTAAAGTGCTGCCCAACATCAAACTTTAAAATGCCACTGTGAATGGTACTGTTAACTTACAGCAAGGAAAACAAACATGACTCACTGATCAAAGAAATCAAATCTAGATGATGCAAGGTGGAAATCAATGATAAAATCTTAGCCCACAGCTTCCTAAATGCATAGTAAAAAACCCAAACCCAACTTAACAACTCAGTGAACCTGAGGCATGGTCATTTGGAGGATCTGTTCTCAGGTCCCTTGTTAGTTGTCACTGGAAACAATGCCTTGGTGTTCAGACCTAACAAGGAAGGTGCACCCTATCCTTGACCATTTGTTTTCAATTCAAATGCATCCACATTAACATTTTCCCCATCATACCTACATTTATTACTAAATAACTACCTCTAAAACAGATAATGATCTTAAACCTGAAGGGTATTCTTAGAGTCTGCTGAAACACATCATAAAGGACATTTCGAGAAAATCCAGAGTTAGGATATCTAGCCTTCATTCCTCAACTAAATAAAAAGGTGCTTTCAGCACCAGCCCTATCTAGAGACTAAAGAAACAGCAGCTATACAGTATGATTTCTTAAGACATTCTGAAAGGCCCACCTATTCCAAACCTTCCCTCTTACTTATCTACCACTCATCTGCCTCTCTTCACTCATCTAATCACTCCTGAAATACAAATGCCTTACAATGGGACTGAATACATTAACTCAGTGGCACTGAGGGTTAAAATCCTGAACAATTCAATATATTAGCTCTGATGGGGAGGTTTCCTTGGAGAAAAGAATATTTATTTGGCACTGGTGTGCACTAACAATCATGCTAAGATGATTTACATTTATTTTTCTCATTTAATTCACAACCCTATTATGTAGAGTCTACACAACTGCTTCTCTCTCCACTATATCAAACTGCTTCAAAGAAATGTACTAAAGGGAAACCAACTTGAAATAAGTATCTACTATACATTAGGCACTTTGCCAGCGCATTTAAAATATTGATACTTCATTTTCATTGAGGGGGTAAGCAATTTTAGGACAGACTGACAGTAGCCCAAAGAGGTAGAAGGCATAAGAAGGAAAGACCCATGTACTACACTCTGTATAGCATGAGAAGGTAGAAATCTCAAAGCCATGGGTCTTTCGAGTGGTAAATAAGGTCATCTGTGCGTGCGTAGTGGTAGTGTGTGTGTCTGGGGTAGGGAAGAATCAAATTAGGGAGATTCTTCAGGTTATCATAATTTTATATAAAATTAAGGTGGGACTAAAAAATTAGATGTAAATTTCTGAGTTTCTCAGGTAAAACAACTCTGTGGTCAAATGAATACAAACTGAATTATCAAACATGTATCAGAGGCAATCAATACTCAAACCTAAAGTTTACCAATGAATGCACAAAGACATTTTTAGACTGAAAAACAATCATGTGATTGCTTCAAATGTTTTATTATGTGTACACATATTTTTTCATATACATGAATAGATAGTTTGGTTTAAAAGAATCAGAAAGTGACCTAACAATTGATATTTAACTAATGGAGTATTTAAACGCCCCATGTATAGTGGAAATCTATTTTGTGAGCTTTCTCTAAACCTCAGATCAATTTCAGCTGTTATTATGGACTGAATGTGCCCCCTAGAAATTTATGTTGAAGCCCTAGCACCCAAAGAAATAGTATTTAGAGATAAGGCCTTTGGGAAGTAATTAGGGTTAGATGAAGTCATGAGGGTGGGGCCCTCATGATGGGATTAGTGCCCTAATTAGAGACACGAGGGAGTTAGCTCACTCTCTCCCCACAAGCACGCACAAAGAGAACATGTGAACATATAGGGAGATGGCATCCATCTGCCTACAAGCCAAGAGAAGAGACCTCAGGATGAAACCTACCTCATCAGCACCGTGAACTTGGCATTCCCAGTCTTCAGACAATGAAAAATAAATTTCTGTTTGAGCCACCGAGCCAATGGCAGCCCAAGCTGACTAATACGGGGGTAGAAAAGAACTTTAAATATCACCTACTGAACACCCTTGTTTCACAGAGAGAAAAACTGAAGCCCAGAAAAGGAAAGTGACTTGCCTAGGTTCCAATCATTTTTTTCTCCAAAATTTAATATTTTTTAAAAAATCACTTCTCTCTGATATTTATTCTATTAACATTTTAAAGATAAATCATCTGGTACTATAAAATGAACCAAAATAAATTTCAAGTTCAGAAAATAATCTGATACTGCACTTGATGCAAATTAAGTCATTATTCAACTGGACTTAACAAAATGATCTCTCAATTCTGGCTATGTAATGTCTTTATCATATAAAGATTCCACGAGGAAATCTTAGCTCACTAAAATGAACAAACTTTTGGAAAGGTGAGGCTTATTTCCTAGTGAGGTTCAGTATATGGAATATATTATGGAAGTATATTCCAGAGGGAATAAACAGCTCTGACTTGCTTATGACTGATTCTCAAAAATCAACAAATATTATTCTCATTCAAGACATAGCATAAAAGCAGTTTCACTGAATCACAAAGGTTCTATTTATAAACCACGTAACATGTAGTTTTCACTCACAATTTCAGGCCTTTCTTCCAAAACTTGCAAACAGCTCTTTAATTCAGCCCAGTATGTTTTATTAAATACCATATTATGATTTTCCCCATTCAGACTCCAACTAGACTTCTTGTTAAGGACATGGAAGGAAAACCTAATTAGTGCTGCTCCAGTGCATCTAAATTTATTTCACCACGAAAATCAACAGAGTAGGGGCTAGATGCTGTCACAGAAAGGCAGACGGATATGGAATGTAAACTGCTCTTTCCTCTACTCTTCCCCTCTCCCACCCCACCCCTCCAAGTTCCATGGCTGGAAATCATCCTAACATTTTTTTAGCCAGGATGTACTAAAATTAGATGGGAACAAAGGACTGACATTTTCATATTAGAGGAGGGGTTGGGAGAAAAATGCGAACTGGCAGCACCCACTCTCTTCTGCATTTAGCCTCTTCATCCTGACTACTCCCTCATCTTTGAAGCAGCAAGGAAGGCAATAGCAAGGCAACTACAACTATTCCAATAGCACTTCTATTCTGCTGTGATCACATAATGATAAACTGCTTCATCTGTAACTATGTTAATGAAGAGTGATAAGTACACTTCATGGTCCCCTTATTCAGAGTATTTCATTATTTCTTTCTAAGCTCCTCAGATAATATCCAGAATATGCTAATTGCTGGCTCATGTGTAAATTTTTAGGTATTTGGGAAAACAAGTATGTTAGATTCGCTTTTCTTATAAAGCTTCTGGATAGCATGCACAATAAAGCTCACTCACTAACACACCATTTCCTGATGCAGTAATAACAATACATATTTAAAAATATAATATAGAAGAATTTATCATTTCTTCATGAAGGGTCACTTAAAAATGAAAAAAGTAGATTTGTTTTTTTATATCTTCCTCCAATAAACTAGGCAAGTAATTTGCAAATACTTTAAGGCACAATTATCTCTTGGTTGTAAGTCTTTCTTACAATGGTATCAGCATGACAAAAGTGCATTCTGCCAGCCTCTACATCCCAGTTTTTGAAGTTCTGCTCCATAAAAGCAGGATACTGATACATTCATGTCTTGAGAATTATTCCTATCTTTTTAATTTGGTTTCCCTGGGCCTAAACCATAGGTCCGTACAGTGACAGCTCAAAATGCTGAGCTGTTAGAGAAGCCCTTTTAATGATTAGTCTAATGCACTGTGTTGTAAAGATTTTTAAAACTCAGTAAGTACCGACTCAAGCTCTCTTTTTTCTTCTGGTTACTGGAGCCCATCTTGACATCTAAGCTGGAAATGAATGATCTTTCAACAACACTCCAGGGATTTTGCTAAGGTCATATTCAATCATTCATTAGGCTTCTTACCCCTTGCTTTTCAGAGTTCCATTGTAGAGCTGGTTTTATTCAGCATTTATGTAGCCCGTGGGCTTGGGTATTTGTCTGCTTAATGTCGAGTTTCATTTCTATGCCACTAACATAGGAATCCATCAATTGACCAAAGAATTTCAAACTATTCTTTTACTTTTCTAACAAATTGCATGGTATGTATGAAGAATAAATTAGCATTAATTTTCTTCCATTAACTGTTAATAAAACATGCTCATGTGCTCCCCCTTCTTTAAGGACATCTCTGTTTTCTGCCTAGCTAAGAGAAATGACAGGGTTTCCTAATTTTTTTCCCACTATGCAATTGTCCTTCAACCTACCACGCTCCTCATCTCCCACAGTCAAACTCTAGGTCATAGGCAGCCTCCTTCCAGTGAAGTGTACTAGACAAGACTCCTTTCAGACCCCATCAACACCCGCCCCCCCGACACACACACACACAATGAACTAAAGAGGTTACTACAGCGAACACAAGACATTTGGTCTCTTGCTCTCAAAGCAGAAGGCTGTCTCTGGAGCACATACATTCTAGCTCACAGTGTAAAAAATAGGAAATCAAACCCAGGTCTCCCCACAGTGGCAGAATGCTGATCTGGAAAGCAACTAATTTTTCACATTTACATATATTTTCATTATAGGCTACCAGACACACACACACACACACACACACACACACAAATATATAAAATAAAATTATTTAAGACAACATAAATCAAAGTCTATTCACATAGGCAGGGATACTCTATTTCTTTGCATATCAATTTAAGAAAAATTATTTCAAAGCCATATAAAACTTAATAACTCATAGAGGTACTTTAAGGTTTCTATTATACTTTGGATGAATGTGAATGAAGGTCAACATATAGTAATGCATTACAGTATCATGGAAATTTAAAAATAAATAATAAGTGAATTGAAACACATTATTCATACCAAAAATAAAAATCTTTCATATATGTTCACCTCCCTTCCTCCCCCAAAATAGCCAGAAAATTGCACACATAATCACAGATGAAGAAAGGCAAACTCGTTGCTACTACAAAGGGAAAAAATCATTCAAGGACAGTTTGTACTTATTGTAAAATGGCTTTAGTCAAGCTGCCAAGAGTAGTGTCAGGTTTGATTCTCAAATACATAAATGCCAGTCCCAAAAAGCAACTCGAACTTGTGCACCTGGCTTGAAACAAAATGTTCCGAAAACTTTCTATTTGTTAATTGGTGTAACGCACCCATTCAGGCCTCCAATCCCTTTGGACTTGCACACACACTTCCTATACACACAGAAGTGGCCTGTTATGCAGCAATAACATCATCATGAAAAGCAACAATTCCGTGCAGGCTCCACAGAGAAGTCTCGTTTGCATTTCAAACAAGTTTCCTCAAAATAAGGGTGTCTTTTGATGTAATAAAATTACAATTCCAACTTCTTATCCAAATAAAACAGCATTCACTACATAACTTACTGCTCCCTTTTATAATTGCATAATTTCTTTCACAGTTACCCACATATTCATATGACCTAACAAAACTAAGTTTAATAATAATGTATTGATGACTTGTTTCAGTAACTTGGGGACATTAACTGGCCTGGGTTTTAAAGTGTGATATTACTTGAAAATACTAATAATTTATTGTTAGCATTTTTGGACCTTCCATTTGTCCTGATTTCAATCTCTGAGAGGCTGATTTCCAGCAGGATTAAACTGATAAGAAGAGATGACAACTCCCTTTTCCTAACCGTATCAACAGCTCCATGATTCCCCCCCAAACGTCCTACATTTTTGCAAGTGGAACACACATACCCCCCACAATAGTGACTCACAGAGCTTTTCAACAAAGGCCCCCTCCAAGCTCTCAGTGAATCCAACCCAATGTCTCAATCTGGCTGCACAGAAGGCCTATTTTGTTCCATCGATGCTTTAAAATAGCATATACATAACAACTCAGAATTCTAAAAAAGTACTTATATACTATTACATATTTAAAATCAAGAAATATTAATGTGAAAAACAACGAAGACAAGATCTCAATAAATTACAAAACACTGATTCTATGGTTTAAGATCCCATGTCTAGTTTATAAAAGCAACACAATTTTACACGTTTAAATCACAGATATTTTAATTTCTCACTTTTTACATGTTAAAAATTAAAGCTTTTCCAAAAATGTTATTTGTGTTGAAAGTTTATGTAAATGTCTTCAGTTATCTTGTGCAAGGCAGACAGTAATCTTAATGGTTGATTAATGTTGATCTAAATCAAACCACCCTTCTCCTCCCCCTGTCCCCCCACCCCTCCCCATAACAAAAATGAAAAGAAAAGGTTGTAATGCTAGACTTGCTCAGTACTAGGATAACATTTGCCAAACAAACAAAAATTCTGTTTGTTTTGTAACCCAACAAGCCCCCAAAGCTGAAAATCATAAAAATTATCACTTTTTAAAAACTCATATTGTGACTCCAATATTAAACTATTAGCCCAAATACAAAATGGCACTAAGGATTAATAAAACTTATCTCTTCAAAAACGTTCATAAATAAACTGTTCCTCTTGCTAATCAGCCCCTAACTAGAACACCTTTGTCCCTGTATCCCTGAGGGTGTATATATATAAAACTTACACCACCTCTCACAGAGGAATGACACAGTTCAGTTCTTGATGACATAAGTCTTTTAAGACAAGTAGGGAAATGGTGAAAAGTAATGAAGGATGACTCACTATTCTCACAGTCCACTGATCAACAGTCACTAACAGGGAGCTGCAGATCTCCTAAAAATAACTGGCCAACTTCTCTAACAGAATTTTCGATGTACAAGTCCTAGTTCCCCAACTGAACTGTAAATGCCATAAAGGCAGAGACTTAGACCTGGGAGGCAAATACGCTAGAGGAAGAGAACAAGTTTTAGAGTCAGACC
The DNA here is from genome assembly GCF_005190385.1 of Monodon monoceros. Taxonomy (NCBI): domain Eukaryota; kingdom Metazoa; phylum Chordata; class Mammalia; order Artiodactyla; family Monodontidae; genus Monodon; species Monodon monoceros. Next base: position 74,986,591 of record NW_021703781.1, read on the forward strand.
CAGAGAAGAATCCTGGCTCTATCCTGTACTAGCTATCTGAGATGTAGAAACAAGAATAAGTAATACCTGCCTCGAGAAGATATTGAGGGAATTCAACGTCTTAGGAAGATAACACAACTTAACCTAGTGCCAGCATATAACAGTATCTCTTAGTTGTCTTTCCTTCTACTATTTATCCCTCACAGTGTGTAGAAGATCATCAGCCACAAAATACAAGCTCAATAAATATTTCTTGATCAACTGATACATTTATCTGATTTTGTTTAATTATACACATAAGGGCTGGGGGATTTTCTCAGGTATTAAATAATTTTTTTAAAAAAAACACTATTCAACTCAAAATATCATACTTACTATGTTTTATAATAGTCTAATAAAACATTAAGAAAGTCGTTTGGCTTATTATTCTGGCCCTGGAATAGCTTGGTCATATCTTCATAAATAGCTATATTCAATTCACCTTTACCAAGGCACAAAAATCAAGAATACATACTATCTGTAAATTCATTTACTGCTTTAAAGTTTTTAACTGTTTAGCAGTTACAGGAAATTTTTTTAAATCAGAAAGAAAAATATTTACATCTCAAATACAAAAGAAAAACTTTAATTATTCTTGGTTGATCTCTAAAGCCGAACTACTTCCATGCTCATGATTTTTTTTACCAACCCATTTTATGTATTCAACATGTGCATCCTGTGTACTTACTAAACATTTATTTGTACTTGCATTTTCTGTATCAGGTTTACTTTGATGTAGAGCTTCTTTAAAAAAGCTAACTGAATTTGTCCAATGAAAAGTCTCACGTTTTTTGGAAAACCAATGCTGCTACACTGTTTCCAGATCTGCCTCCAAAGCTGAACCTGGGTGTCCGCAGCTCTTCAAAAAGTTCAAATCCTGCCAGACAGAAGCAAAATACTTTTATTAGGGACTGAATCCCACAGTTAAGGGATATTTGTATTAACAATGTACTTGTGAACCTTTTACAAAATTACGTGATTCCAAACTCTAAACTGTGACTAAATTTCACTTTATGATCTTCTATCCTATATACTATAGGTGTATATGTGTATACACCCAAAAACACTTTGAAATGAACAAGTAACAGACAAAATCAAACTGGAAAAAAGAGGCTTTCCATCCATCCTGTTTATCATCCCTGTTTATCATCCCTTCAACTCTGCATCTCCAGTGGCCTCCTTTACCATCTAGTTGTAGGAAGCAGATTACCATGTGTTGAGGTCTTACCACGTATCCGGCACTGTTTTGAGTGCTTTATATGCAGTAAGTCAATTAATCCAAATCAGATATATAAAAGCACTTAATACAGAGAAGATAAGTAACATGGAAATAAAAATGAAAAAGTCCTGGAGACGGATGGTGGCAATGGTTGCACAACAATAAGAATGTACTTAATGCCACAGAACTATAAACTTAAAAATGGCTAAATAGTAAATTTTATGTTATATATATTTTACCACAATAAAAAAAGAGTTTGTAACCAAAGATCAAGACCCAAACTGAACTGAACTTGGGAAGGTAAGGAAGTAGTAACTTTCAAAGCAGCACAGGGTGATTTCTTTTTTTTTTTTAACTTAACATGTATTCAAAAGTCCTGGCTTCAAGTCCCAGCTCTACCACTTACTAGGTGAAAGGTTACTAGATTAAGGTCAATTTACCTTAACCAGAATCCTCAATTTCTATGCAAGGAGGTTACAGGTATCACTGCCCCTATCTAACTTACAGTGATTTTGTGAAGATTAAAATAAGAATATGTGGTGTTCTCCTAGCCTATAAAACAAAATGGAAATTTAATGTTTTATTATTCTGTTTTCAAAAAATAAGACGAATAAGGGTGGAAGGTTGGTTAACTCTTAGTTAACCATGGTTTTCTCTCAGTGATGCGACTATCAGTTTGGGAGAATTCTTTTTCTTTTGGGGGAGAAGGTGTCTGCATTTTCTAAGTTTCCATGTCTTGAGCTAAAGCTCAAATAACACTTGTAAACAGAAAAAAATGCTTAAATGGATCAACTGGTTTTTTTATACTTTGCTTCATAATTCATATTCTTAATCAAGCTTCACCAAATCTTAACAAATAACTAAATATTAACATACTCATTAAAAACTGATCATAAGAAAACTTTTCCAAAGAAGGCCAGGCCTTTTAAATAATACGATACATTTTAATGCTAAAAAATAGAGCCACTGTGATGGGTACACACCCATATTTGTTTTCTGAAATTTTACATATGCTTAAAATATTTCATAATAAAAATTCTCAAGAGAAAATGGAGCTGTCTGGGTGAATTTTCTAGGACTAATCTTTTAACTCCCTGGACTAACCCTACAGAATTTAAGTTTTACATTTCAGTAGATAACACATCAAAATGTTGATGTATTATCAACAATACAAAGTGGTTGTATACCAGAGATAGATAACAAATTTTAATTATTTTAATCTATATACTTATGTGTTGGGGTTACTGATATTTTAAAATTTTTTTCATAATGAATCTGATTACTTTTTCAGTAAGATAGGTTTGTGGGTTTTTTTTAATTCACTAGTTGTAAGAAAGTCAAGTTCCTTGGACATCAAATTAGAATATCCTAGTGTCTGCCAAATGATTAAGTAATCCTCACCAAAACAAACGGCGACACAAAATATTTATATAAATAAGGCTACAAAAGAAAAATGAAAAATTCACTTCAATAGATTTATGAACATTTACATTTCAAATTAGGAAAGAAGCAAAGAACCTTAAAAAAATTAGTGAAGCAATCTTTATTCTATGCAAAAGGGACCATGGAAGTCAATCTTAAAAGCTAGTGACAAGGCCCTTGGCAGTGATGCATGGCAGTGTGTTCTGTTAGTGTCCTGTATCTATCTAGCTCCAAAAACCATTTTCTAAGAGAAGCATGCCTAGAAAAGTATCTTTAATTGTATATAATTATTTCTTTAACATTTCCTGTTGTAACATTTCACTTATTTAAATTCTGCATTAAGCTCTAAAACTGAACAGAAGTTAAAGAATTTATTCAGTAGCTCTCAGACACAGACACATTTTTAATCACTCTTTACAAGGCTAAAGTCTGTTCCTCATTATGAAAGACAGACAAATATGTTTTTGTCTGGTGGTTCCAGGGATAAAAGAGAACACCTGTATTTAAAAAACAGGAAAGGAACTTGCCCTACACAGTGTAACTTTGAGCATTTATTAAAACTGTCAAGCTTCAAGAAGAAAGACTATTGATACGGGGCCTCAATAGTTCTAAAGGAAACAAATTTAACATAGAAGATAATAAAATTAATGACATGAAATAAAAGACAATAAATCACATAATTCTTGTTTTCCAGAGGCAACAGTAATGAAGCTCACATTTCAAGCCTCAAACACTTCAAGTTTTACATTATATAACCTGCCAAAGCCATCGAATGCACACAAAAGGACATGTGTTAAGTGTTCTCCCTCCTACTGCCTATTCCCTTACTACCAAAAAGAAAACAAACTCTGAGATAAAGCGCATTCAATACAGTTATAAATTCATTTCCCATTAGCTTGTGACAACTGAGGTTCAAAATTTAACCACAAACTTCATACCATATCACTTATTAATACTCCATCCTGAAAATTCTTCCCACTCCTTTAAAAATAACAATACTAATCTGAAATGGAGTCTAAGGAAAAAACAAGCAAATATATAGCTACAGATTCTCAAGGTACTTTCCCAGGAAGTCCTGTGCACTGCATGAGTAAAGTGACAGGTGAAATAATCCTTAAACCATGCAAGAAACAGTCTTCCAAAGAGCTCAAAATATTTGTGTATGGATTAAAGATTCTCGATTCTTACAAGATCCCCATTTAGTAGACACAGCACTAATTATACCTTGCTAATGGGGCAAAAAAGGATCCTATCTTGGCACCAAAATCTTGCAAAAAGTAGAGATTTCCTCAAGAATTAATAGGTAGTAATTCTTCTAAGTTCCTATATTTTGTTTCTGTGCAATGTTAAAAAAGAATATACACTGAAAACAAGAAGAAAAATCCTAAATATATAAATGACCACTAGGCAAGACAAAGTATCTATAAAATGAAAACTCTCATACAAGACTTTAAAAAACACTACTACCATCTGCATTATTACTGTTATTACTAATTACCAGTATATCAGTACACTGAAGTCAGAAACACAATATATGCACTTTCTTTGCTTGATTCCCTAAGTAACAGATTATATAGCTTAAACAAAGAACTTAATTTTTACAGGCTCATAAATTTTAGTACTTAACTGCCAGGATTTTTTGGAAAATTTTACAAAGGACTCTGGATCTCAACCAATATTATTTCTTTGCTCTTTGTATATACAGTTAAAAGTACTACCATGGTTATTAACAAAGAAGAAAAGCAGGCGACTCCCACAAATAGAAAAGTAAAATACTGTAACACCATGGGAAAAAAAAAAACCTATTTAAGTGCATTAAACCTGAGGTAAGAACACATTTAAACAACATAACAGCCATTTACCTTCACTGAATTCATTTAGCAACTCTTCCTTGGTCCAATTACATGAGGTTATTAGAAAAAAGCCTTTCACTTTCAACACCCTGGAGAGAGATTTCACATATTGCTTCCTCTTTTCAATTGCATTGTCAGGATTAAGGCTTATGGCATCAAAAGTCCCTTTGTCAATACAAATATGAAATCCAGACAGTTTTGTGGAAGGATTCAAAAAGTCTTCTACCTATATTAAAAATCAATGTCTATGTGAGAACAATTCACACACAATATTTACTGAATTTAAGTAACAATCTGTAAAAAGTTATAGATAAAAAGAGCAATTACTTATGATGGCATTTTACATATAATAAACATTTGCAACTTTATAGCTAACTTTTATGTGCTTCATTCCAAGATCATTAAAGCTAAGATTAGTAAGCAAGACTGACAGTGTTTCCTGGACATTCCAAATCTCTACAAATTTGGAAACAAATCAAAGCCAGGTGTATTGCCTAATAATACCAGCACATAAATGGGGCTCACAAGCCTGGTTTATGAAAAAGTTATTTCTGTCGAAAAAAAGAATATTTGAAATATTTTTTAAATGACAAAAAAATATCTGGAACTCAAACAAGGCACTTGAAATAAGATGATTTTTAGCTGACATTACTAGCTGTATGACCTGAGGTAAACATGGTAAATCAAAAGTTCTTTTACCTTGACTCAGCAGCTTACAAAGCAACTAATGGATACAATGAATGGCACAAAGCTTAAGAAATTAAAGGACTGTTTAAGCTGCAATTACTTAACTTTATAAATATCATGCACTCCAGATTTTGAAAGTCATGTATCAGCATCTCATTCATTTTCAATAACTTCAATAACTTACTGATACTTTAGAAGCATTTGAAATAGTGATCTGCCTCAACTTCATAAAATATTCAAAATAATTTGCCAACAAACTTAATTCTGAAAAGCTGCTTTGAAAAATTAAGCAGTTAGCTCGTGATTATTCATATAAACTTAAAATAATCATAAATAGTGTATTATCTGAAACTCTTATTGTTTGACTTGAAAATGTGTATTGCATGTTTACATACATTTGAACATAGGTTTCCTGCCCCTGCCTCACATCAAAGTATTCATTACACCTGAAGCAAAACAATGACTACCACTCTTAAGAGCGAAGTTTGGAGAAGTTCCTATCCTAAATGCCTATATAAAAGTATTCATTTAGTGGGACTTCCCTGGTGGCACAGTGGTTAAGAATCTGCCTGCCAATGCAGGGGACCTGGGTTCGAGCCCTGGTCCAGGAGGATCCCACATGCTGTGGAGCAACTAAGCCCATGCGCCACAACTACTGAGCCTGTGCTCTAGAGCCCACGCGAGCCACACCTACTGAAGCCCGCATGCCTACAGCCTGTGCTCCACAACAAGAAGCCACCACAGTGAGAAGCCCGCGCACTGCAACAAAGAGTAGCCCCCCGCTCACTGCAACTAGAGAAAGCCCGCACACTGCAACAAAGAGTAGCCCCCCGCTCACTGCAACTAGAGAAAGCCCGCGCGCAGCAACGAAGACCCAACACAGCCAAAAATAAATAAATGAATAAATAAAAAATAAATTTATAAAAAAAGTATTCATTTATTCAACAGATATTTCATAGACACCTATTATATGCAGGAACTTTTCAGGCCCTGGGACTGTAACTGCAAACAAAGCAAAAAAGGTCCCTGTATGAGAATATATCTCATATTCTCTAAAAGGAGAGGCAAACAATAAATAAGCTAACCAAATTATTTCAGATAAAGTGCTATGAAGAAAAAAAAAGAATAATGAAGACAGTGAGTGCCTGGGAAGAGAAATGTTTTGGAAAAGGTAGTCAGGCAAGACCTCTTTAAGAAGGCGATATTTGAGCAGAGATCAGAATGCTGAGAATGAGCCAAACAAACTGAGATCTGGGGCAAGAATATTCTAGACAGAGAGCAGCAGGTGTAAAGACTGGAGAAAAACAGGGCTGACATGTATCAGGAGCAGAAAGAAGGCCAGTGTGACTGGAGTACTGGTGATAAAGAAGGAAAGAGGTAAGAAACGAGGGGCTTTGTAAGGCTGGGTGGGCATTCAGATCCCATTCTGAATGCAACGGGGAAGCCCTTGGAGGCTTGTGAGCAAGGAAGTGACACAAGCTGATTTATATTTTAAAAACTAACTCTGGGTACCCTGTGGTAATGGACAGCAGGGCAGCAAGAGTGGAAACAGGAAGGCTAAGTAAGAGGCTACTACAGTCATCTAAGTGAGAAATGATGGTGGCTTGGATCTGGGAGGTAGCAGTGGAAATATCAAGAAATGATCACATTCCTGATATACTTTGAAGATAAAACCAACAAAACTGGCTATAGGATTTGTTGTTGTTGTTGGCGCCTTGAGGCTTTCAGGATCCTAGTTGTCCAACCAGGGAGTGAACCCGGACCACAGTACTAAAAGTGCCAAGTCCTAACCACTGGACTGCCAGGGAATTCCCTGTTATAGGATTTAAAGGAAAGAGTGGGGTAGGGGATGGGAGGTGCGTGAGAAGTTTAAGGAAGAAACCAAGAGTTTCATTTTGGACCAATTAAGAGACTTTTAGCTATCCAAGTGGAACTATAGAATAAGCAGTGTTTATATAATTCTAGAGCTCAAAGGAGAAGCCTGGGATAAAAATATAAATGCAAGAGTCATCATCTCGGGCTTCCCTGGTGGCGCAGTGGTTGAGAGTCCACCTGCCGATGCAGGGGACACGGGTTCGTGCCCTGGTCCGGGAAGATCCCACATGCCGCGGAGCAGCTGGGCCCGTGAGCCATGGCTGCTGAGACTGCGCGTCCGGAGCCTGTGCTCCGCAACGGGAGAGGCCACAACAGTGAGAGGCCCGCATACGGCAAAAAAAAAAAAAAAAAAAAGAGTCATCATCTCCTCACAGATCAGACGGCAAAACATAAATTGAGTAATCTTTGGTGGCATTATACTACTTTAGGCATTTACAACTTTTTGATCTAGTTAATCCGAAGTTAGCTATTATTTGTGTGTATTTGCAAAAAAAAAAAAAAGAGCGAGAGAAAGAATAAACATACTTGCACACAAGGGAGAGGAGAAAATAACTTTCCCAAACTGACTAGACTGAAAATTTTAATACTGTCACTTAAAAAGTATCATTTTGGATTATTTATGATTGACCCTTAATTTATGAGCTCAAAGATGTCAGCAAATTAATATACTTCAGAAACATTTAAACTTTATAACTTATTACAAATAAAAATAAGAGTTACAGTAATATAAATAATAGTTACCTTCAACTTAATGTTAGATAAACCTTCTTTCTCTATAATATTTCCAGAAAGCTGTATTGCAGAGGGAGAGTAATCAATTCCAGTAATATTAGAGAAACCAAATTTTGCCTAGGGACAGAGAAATAATGTTATACTTTAGTTTTCAGAAGTTTTAAATACTGTTTTACCTATGAATTATATTATTCCTTTAGGACTGGGGCTGTTTTATTTTTTTAATATATCAAATGACATATACTATCCAATAATCTAAAATGTTTAAATTTTATTGTAGAATCTAAATAGAAACTAAAAGTTTAAATTTATATAATGTGACAATTTATTCTTTTATAATATTTGATTTCTTTTTCAAAAGGAAATTCATTTTCTTAAAGACAACGAGAATATATGTGTATTTCAGCCCTAAAGCAGAAAAATGTAGTATTAACTTCTAATGCTGATATGCTTTAATTCACACAAAAATCTGTCATAGATTTTACTTAACACAATTAAGTTACACGAATAAATTAAATGCGTATGTAATAAGTTCTTGCTTTTAAAATTTTTCCTTCCGTGTACTTATAAATCATGCAGTTCTCCACCAACCATGTGATCACTAACCATCTTACATTTGTATAGTATTTTTCGTTTTTGAAATATTTCATACATTCCAATAGACCTTTACAAAAAACCTGTGAGATAAATTGGGCAGGTATTAATACCCCCAAAGAGTTAAAGAAAGCTCACTGGACTTAAGAGGTTTGAGACTAAACCTGCAGTCCAGCTGTTTACTAACGATATTAACCCATCTAAGGGTGTGTGGAGCCTGAGGCAGAAGCATGATGGCCTCTGGTCTTCACCTCTAACTATGCTGAACATTGTAAGACCAATCAGACTAAAGAAAATATCAAAGGAAATTTGAAGAAGAACAGAAGTTGCAAAGTAAAGTGCAGCCTGAAATTCTCTTCCAGCTCTTCACCATTTACTAAATGGTTACTTCCTTCAAAACGACTTAACCTACTCCAACACCATCCATTTAAGACTTATTTAGACTTTTCAACCTTAAGTGACTGATTCCTAATCTAAACTCAATTAACACAACAATCATTTTCCTCAGGGCATTTTGCTCCCTTTGATCATTTTTATTTTTAGTCTTAAGGTCTAATATCCCTTCTTTGATGCCAACCTCCTATTCTTTTAGTGATCTCAATCCATATTCTTCAAGATCTTCATTTTCTCCCAGTTTCCCTCATTTATCAGACCTAGAATGCAGGATGATTCTATTAATTGACTCCTACCAGTTCCTTCTTCTCCAAGCCTGTTTATTCTTCCCTGAGAATTTATAAAAATCATATGTAGATGTTTTAAGTTTCTAGAACAATCATCCTCAAACTACTGCCAACATTTTTCACATTCAATTTCTGGCACTCAGTGAGAAATAAGCAGACATTCAAGGAAATAATAAATGACCAAAAACCAAAGGGAAAAAACTTACATTAGAAAAAGACCCACAGGAGAATCAAAAGAATGATCAGAAACATATTTAAAAAACTGAAATAAATGACAATTTGGAGAATTGTGACAGAGAACTGAAAACTATAACAAACAAACATACAAATAAGAGAATTTTAAAATGCAATGATTAAATTAAGATACTCACAGATGGGCTTGATAGGAGATTGGACACACACACAAAATAGTGAAGTGGAAGAAAAGTCAGAATGCCACTTTAAGCACAGAATGACAGAAGGATGGAAAATTAAAAACAGGAAAGAACATAAAAGACATAATATGGCACAGAGTATAAGATCTAAATATATATAATAGAAGTCTTAGAAAAAGAGGAAATAAGAATAGGGCAGAAGAGAAAATGACATGACTGAGAACTTTCTAATTTTGAAAAAGGATCCCAAGCCACAGATTCAAGAAGCACTATAAACTCAAGGCATGATAAAAACAAAGATAGTATAGTATAATATATATCTGATAAAACATATAATTTATCTTATATACAAATAGTAGAATATATCTGATGAAAACCAAAATCAGAAAAATCTCAAAAGCATTCAGGGAGTGGGGTGGGGGATACAATGTGACAGATTACCTGCAAAATACCAACAGTAAGACTGACGGCTGGCAATAAGTCATTAAGAATGGAAGCCAGAAAACAACAAAAGGAAAATGCCAATCTAAAATTATATCCCAGCAAAAAAAACAAAAAAGTATGTATGTATGTGTGTGTGTGTGTGTGTGTGTGTGTATCCATCAAAAATGTACGTGGTCACTGAAAAAGCACCGAATATAAGCAATGATTGTTAGCATGACAAAAATACAGAAAACTAAACATTATGTGTCACATAGGCAAATATACATGATCACCTATTAAATTTACTTGTTTTAAAAAAAACTGAATTTGATAAAAATCTATGGATCAGAGGTAAAGAAACTTTTTCTTTAAAGGAACAGAGCATAAATATTTTGCACTTTTCCAGTCATACAATCCCTGTCACAACTACGCAACTCTACTACTGTAGCACATAAGCAGCTACAGACAAAGCTGTATTCCAAGAAATATTTATAAAAACAGGGGAAGCCTAGATTTGACTCATAAACTATAGTTTGCTGACCCTTATTCTAGATTTAACTTCCAACCTACAGAAAACACAGGGGACAGAAAACATGTTAAATAATACTACAGAGATGCAATTAGAAAGTCCACACTGTGGTAAATCATTTGGGACTAATAAACTACCTTCTACAACAAATAAATCACCAAGTTACATAAAGAAAAAGTGTAGGGAGAACTTAAAAGAGCCTTAGGAGACTATCAGCCAACTGCAATACGTGGACTCAATAACAGAATGGAAATGACAGAAGAAAAGTCAGTGAACTTGAAGACACATCAACACCAGTTACCAAATCTAATCAACAGAGAAAAACAATCGGAAAAAAAAGAACAGGTCCTAAAGCTTCAGGGACCTGTGGGACAATACAAAGAGGCTTAACGTTGATATTTACAGACTCTCAAAAGGAAAGGAGAATGTGCTTCAGGGGAAAAAAAAAAAATTGAAAACATCCCAAATTTGGCAAAAGACTTAAGTTCTCAGATTCAAAAAGCTCAGTGAACCCCAAACAGGATAAGGAGAAAGAAATCCAAGCAGCAGTACATCATAATTAACCTGGTAAAAGCTAAAAGACAATGGAAAAAATCTTGAAAGCATCTAGAAAACTGATGCATTACTTACAGGAACACAACAATTCAGATGACTGCAGATTTCTCATCAAAAACTATGGAGGTCACACAACATTTTTAAAGTACTGAAAGAACAGTTAATTCAGAATTCTATATTCAGCAAAAACATCCCTCAGGAATGAAGGTGAGATAAAGACATTCTCAGGTGAAGAAACACTAAGAAAATTTCTTGCCAGGAAAGCTGCTCTAAAATCATTCCTGAAGGAAGTTCTTTAGACAGAAGGTAAATAATACCAAAACAAACAAACAAACAAACTTGGAAGATCAGGAATGAAGAAAAAAGCTGCAAAAGTAAATATCTGTGTTAACATAATTAACTACTATTCTCCTTTGAAAGGAAACATTATAGCATTATCCTACAGGATTTTCAATGTAAAGGTAATATTTAAGACAACTGCAATATAAAGAAGGGAAGATTAAAAAATCACAGGTGGTTAAGGTTTTCACATACCACATGGAACGGTAAAACATTGATTCTAAGTAGATTGTGTAAATAAAGTATGTATATTATAATCGTACAGCAACCACTAAAGAAGCCAAAAAGATATAGTCATTACAGCAACCACTAAAGAAACTATACAAAGACATTTATACAACTAGATATATCTAATTAAAATGGAATACTAAGAAATGTCCAAATAAAGCAAAATAAGCAGGAAAGGAGAAAGGGAAGAATGAAAAAACAGAGGTAACAAAGAGAAAAGAAATAATAAAATGGTAGACCTAAATCCAAATGTTCTAAATATACCAATTAAAGGATAGAGATTATTAGAAAGGATAAAAAAACATGACCCAACTATATGCTGGCTACAAGAAACTCACTTCAAATATAATGATATAGGTTGGTTTAAAGAGAAAGAATAGAAAAGGATATACCATGCAAAAACTCATTCTGGCCTGCGTACCACAAAAAAAAAAAGCAAAAACTCATTTTAAAAAGTTGAACTTCACACCCACAAGGATGGTTACAATCAAAAAGATAATAAAAAGCGTTGGTGAGAATATGGAAAAACTGGAACTCACATACAGTGCGCATGGAAGTGTATAATGGTGTAGCCACTGTGAAAACAGTCTAGCAATTTCTCAAAAGGTTAAATATACAGTAACCATATGAACCTGGGTATATACCCAAGAGAAATAAAATATATGTCCATACAAAAACTTATACATGAATTTTCACAGCAGCATTTTTCATAATAGCCGAAAAGCAGAAACAACTTAAATGTCCATCAGCTGGCGAGTAGATAAACAAAATGTGGTAAACCCATCCAACAGAATATTAATTGGACAAGAGGAAAAAGTATTGATACATGCTACAGTATGGATGAACTTTGAGAACATTATGTTAAATGAAAGAAGCCAGACACAAAAGACTACATATTGATGATTCCATTTATATGAAATGCCCAGAATAGAAAAATCCACAGACACAGAATGTAGATTAGTGGTTGCCAGGGGTTGAAGGGAATGGGGAATAAGGAGTGAACGATAATGAATATAGGGTTTCTTCTTGGGGTGATGAAAATCTTCAGGAATTAAAATAGTGGCGATGGTTGTACAAATTTGTGAATATACTAAAAACCACTTTCAAAGGGTAGATGTTATGGTATGTGGATTATATCTCAATTTTTTAAAAAAGCTGGAGTGGCTTTATTATTAGCATCAAAGTAAAATCAAAGTAAAGAAAACTACCAATGTTAAAGAGGAACATTATACAATAAATGGGTCAATTCATCAATACACAAACACATAAAATCCTAAATGTGTAACCTCTGAACAACAGAGTTTGAAAATACATGTAGCAAAAACTGACAGAAATAAAAGTTAAAATAGACAAATCTACCAATACGGTCAGACACTTCAACATTACTATTTCCATAATTAATAGCACTAATAGATAGAAAATCAGTAAAGGTATAGAAATGAACAACACCATCAAACACCATAAGTCTAGTTAACATATACAGAATACTCTATCCAGTAACAGCAGAATACACATTTTTTTCAAATGCACATGAAACATTCACCAAGATGGATATATCCTGGATCATAAAACAAAGTAACACATTTAAAAGAATTTAAATCATACAAAGTATGTTCTCTGACATAATCGAATTAGACTAGAAGTCAAAAGCAGAAAGAGAAAAATCCACAACATGTGGAAATTAAACAACAGAATTCTAAATAATCTGGATCAAAGAAGAAAATTAGAGAATTCCCTGGTGGTCCAGTGGTTAGGACTCCACACTTTTCACAGCCAGGGGCCCGGCTTCAATCCCTGGTTGGGGAACTAAGATCCCGCAAGACTCACGGCACAGCCAAAAAAAAGAAGAAAATAAAAATACAGCATATCAAAATTTGTACGGTGCAGGAGCACCTACAGGAAAATTTATAGCACTTATATCATTAAATGTTTACATGAGAAAAGGAGGAAAGTCCCAAATCAATAATCTAAGCTTCTACCTTAAGAAGCTAGAAAAAAAGAGCAAGAATAAATTAAAAGCAAAAAGAATGAAAAAATAATAAAATTAAGAGCAGAACCCATTGAAACTGAAACATAAAAGCAATAGAGAAAGTCAATGAAAACAAAAGCAAATTTTTATAAAAGACAGTAAAAATGAATCTCTAGCATCACTATCAAAGAAAAAGAGAGAGAAGACACAAGTTACCAACATTAGGAATGAACAAGGGGATTTCAATACAGACCCAACAGACTTTAAAAGGATAATAAGAGAATACTGTGCAGAACTCTATACACACAAATTCACAATGGACTAATTCCTCAAAAACCACAAACCACGCAAACTCACTCAAATGAAATAAATAACCTAAATAGGACTGTGACTATTAAAGAAATTTTATTCATATTTTAAACCTTCAGAAAAGAAATCTCTGGGTTAAATGGTTTAATTGCAAATTCTACCAAACACTCAAGAAGAAATAACACTAGTGCTACACAATATCTTAAAAAATTTAAAAAGGAGGGAATTCTTCCCCACTCATTTTATAAGGCCATCAATGCCCTGAGACCAAAACCAAATAAAGATAATATAGGACTGCAGGGAAACTGCAGACCAATATCCCTCAAGAATACAGATGTAGGGAATTCCCTGGCAGTCCAGTGGTTAAGACTTCACCTTCCAATGAAGGGGGTATGGGTTCAATTCCTGGTCGAGCTAAGATCCCACATGCCTAGTGGCCAAAGCACCAAAACATAAAACAGAAACAACACTGTAACAAATTCAATAAAGACTTTAAAAATGGTCCACATCAAAAAAATCTCTTTTTAAAATTAATTAATTTATTTATTTGGTTGTGCCAGGTCTTAGTTGTGGCAGGCAGGCTCCTTAGTTGTGGCATGCGAACTCTTAGTTGTGGCATGCATGTGGGATCTAGTTCCCTGACCAGGGATCCAACCCAGGTCCCCTTGCACTGGGAGCGCAGAGTCTTATCCACTGCACCACCAGGGAAGTCCCCAAAAAAAAGCTTAAAAAAAATACAGATTTAAAAGTTCTCAACAAAATAGTAACAAGTTGAATCTAGCAATACAGAAACAGAATTATACATTATGACCAAATGGGGCTTATTCCACAAGTGCAATACTGGTTCAATATCTGAAAATCAATTAATATAATCCACCATATTAACAGTCTAAAGAAAAAACACCTCATGATTATATTCACTGATGCAAAAAAATTTTATTTTATTATTTTTTTAACGAAATTCAAGAAATACATCCTAGAAATACAAGGGAACTTCTTCAACCTGATAAAGGGCATCTAATAAAATCCTGCAGCTAACATCATCCTTAATGGTGAAAAACTGAAGACTTTCCCCCTAAGATGGGAACAAGGCAGGAATGTGCCATCACCAGTCCTAGTCAATACTGTATTGGAAGACCTAGGTAGTATAATCAGGCAAGAAAAAAAAAGGCATGCATTTTGGAAAGAATGAAATAAAACTGTCCCTATTCACAAATGGCATGACTGTCTACATAGAACATCCCAGAAAAATCCACTTAAACCTCCTAGAACTAATAATATGCAAGATTACAGGATACAAAGGCAACACAAAAATCAACCATATTTCTAGCAATAAACAATTGGAAACTGAATTTCAAAAAGCAATACCATTTTAAATACTCCAAAAACAAATATATAGGTATAAGTCTAAAAAATATGCACAGGATCTGTCTGCATGCTGAATGAAAACCAAAAAATGCTAAGGAAAGAAATCCAGGAAGACCTAAATAAATGAAGAGAGACACCATGTTCATAAACTGGAAGACTCAAGACAGTAAAGATGTCGATTCTCCTCAAATCACAGATTTAGCTCAATTTCAATGAAATTTTCAGCATGGATTCTTTTGTAGACATTTACAAACTAATTCTTAAATTTATTTGGAAAGGTAAAGGAACTAGAATGGCCAATACAACATTTGAAAAAGAATAAAGTTGAGAGACTCACACTACCCAACTTTTAAGATTTACTAAAAAGCTACACTAATCAAGATAGCATCCAGAGGATGTCACCATGAATTCTTCCAAACATTTAAGAAAGAAACAAAACTAATCTTACAAAAATCCTCTGAAAAAAATAAAAACAGAGACAAGTCTCATCTCATTTTATTAGACCAGCATAACCCTGATACAAAAACTTTACATTAAAATTGCAAGTAAGCACAACTGGACAGCCCGCATGCCTCAACGAAAGATTCCGCATGCCGCAACTAAGACCCTATGCAGCCAAAAATAAAGTAAATAAATAAATATTTTTAAAAATAAAATTGCAAGTAAGGAAAATTACTGGCTAATCTCTCTCATGAAGCTATATAATTCCTAAGTAGAATACTACCAAATCAAATCCAACAATATATGAAAAGGATAATACATCACAATCAAACTTGGTTTACTTCAGGAATGGAAATTTGTTATAACATTGAACAATCACTGCAATTATCTCAATAAAAATGTCAATTAAAAAAAAAAACTGGGCTTCCCTGGTGGCACAGTGGTTGAGAGTCCGCCTGCCAATGCAGGGGACACGGGTTCAAGCCCTGGTCCAGGAAGATCCTACATGCCACAGAGCAACTAAGCCCGTGAGCCACAACTACTGAGCCTGTGCTCTAGAGCCCGTGAGTCGCAACTACTGAGCCTGCGTGCCACAACTACTGAAGCCCACGCACCTAGAGCCCGTGCTCCGCAACAAGCCACCTCAATGAGAAGCCCGCACACCATAACAAAGAGTAGCCCCCGCTCACCGCAACTAGAGAAAGCCCGCACACAACAACGAAGACCCAACACAGCCAAAAATAAATAAATAAATAAATTTTTTAAATTGAGGACCCCCCACCAAAATCAATCAATTCAACTCTAACAGAATCAAGAAGAAAAATCATCTGATCATATCAATGAATATTAAAGAAAGCAACTGATCAACTTCAACAACCCAACCACTATGATTAAAAACTCTTAACAAACTAGAATATAAAGGAACAGCCTCAATCTGGATGACTACCTGTAAAAACCTAGAGCTAACATCATATTTAACAGTGAAATATTAGAAGCTTTCCTCTTCTAATAGGCAGTGTTAGAAGGCTATCTGCCTTCACAATTTCTATTCAATGTTGACCTAGAGACTGCACAGCATTTTAATAAACAAAATATTAAGAATGGAATAGAAGAAATACAACTACTATTTACACATGACATTACAGTCTTTATAGAAAATCCAAAAGAATCTATAAATAAATAATTAGAATTAATGTGTTACTGGATACAAGATCAATATAAAAATCTGTTGTACTTATACATAGCAGCAATAAACTATTAGAAAATAAAATTTAAAAGCATAACAATAATAGTCACAACAACAAAAAAATCTAGGAATCAACCAAGGAAAAATACTGGTTGGCCAAAAAGTTGTTCTGGTTATTTGGGGGTTTTTTAAATTTATTTTTGGCTGCGTTGGGTCTTCGTTGCTGTGTGCGGGCTTTCTCTAGTTGCGGTGGGCAGGTGCTACTCTTCATTGTGGTGCACGGGCTTCTCATTGAGGTGGCTTCTCTTGTTGCGGAGCAAGGGCTCTAGGCGCGCGGGCTTCAGTAGTTGTGGCGCGCAGGCTCAGCAGTTGTGACACACAGGCTTAGTTGCTCCATGGCATGTGGGATCTTCCCAGACCAGGGCTCGAACCCATGTCCCCTGCACTGGCAGGCGGATTTTTAACCACTGTGCCACCAGGGAAGTCCCTGTTTGGTTTTAAGTAAAAATAAGACACATTTTTCATTTTCACCAAGAACTTTATTGAACAATGTATTCATTAACCGAGCAAACTTTTTGGCCAACCCAATATATAAGATCTCTGTAAAGAAAATCTCTATACAGACAAAATACTACTGAGAGAAAATTAAGAACTAAATAAATGGAGGAATACATCATGTTCATGGATTCACTTGATACTATAAACATGTAAATCCTCCTCAAACTGATCCATAAATTCAATACAATCCTAATCAAAATCCCAGGGTGGGTTTTGTTTTTTTCCTGAAAAGTGATGATTCTAAAATTTAAATAAATATGCAAAGAGCTAACTAACAACATACAAGACAACAATGGAAAAGCTATCAAAGTCGGAGAACTTACATTAACCAAATGGGGAGACTTGTCCAGTAATCAGGACAACTTGGCATTGGCATAAGGATAAACAAACAGACCCAAAGGAATAGAACAGAGGATCCAGAAACAGACCCAAACACATACTATTACTGGACTTATGACAGAGGCACCCCTACAGTGCAGTGGGGGAAAGAGCAGACATTTCAATAAGTGGTGCTGGGTTATCTGAATATTCATAGGTAAAAAAAATTAACCTTGACTCTACCTCACAACATACACAGCAATTAATTGGGACCTAAATGTGAAAAGGAAAAGAACAAAGTTTCTAGAAAAACATATAGGAAAATATCGTTTTGACTCTGGGTAGGCAGATTTACTACACAATATTCAAAAGCACTAACCATTTTTAAATGATATATTAAACTTTAGTAAAATTAAAGAACTTCTGTTCATCAAAAGACACTATTACAGAGACTTCCCTGGTGGTCCAGCAGTTAAGATTCCAAGCTCCCAATGCAGGGGGCCTGGGTTCGATTCCTGGTCAGGGAACTAGATCCCGCATGCCGCAACTAAAAAGATCCCGCGTGACACAAGGAAACGCGACAAGAAATATCCTGCGTCCTGCAACTAAGACCTGGCGCAGCCAAACAAATAAATAAAAATTTTTTTAAAAGATACTATTACAGGGCTTCCCTGGTGGCGCAGTGGTTGAGAGTCTGCCTGCCTTTGCAGGGGACGCGGGTTCATGCCCCGGTCCGGGAACATCCCACATGCCACGGAGCGGCTGGGCCCGTGAGGCATGGCCGCTGAGCCTGCGCATCCGGAGCCTGTGCTCCTCAACAGGAGAGGCCACAGCAGTGAGAGGCCCGCGTACCGCAAAAAAAAAAAAAAAAAAAAAAAAAAGATAGTATTACAAAAGTGAAGAGACAAGCAACACACCAGATACAAAGGTTATATACACAGAATATATAAAAAACTCCTGCAAATCAATAAAAGAAAGGCAACCCAATGTTTAAATAAGCGAAAGCTTGAATAGGCATTTCACAAAAAAGAACAGCCAAATAGACAGCATATGAAAATATGCTCAATATCCTTAGTCATCAGGGAAGTGAGAATAAAACCACAAGATACCACTACACACCTACCAGAATCACTGAAATTGGATAAGCTGACAAGAGCAGGTGTTGGCAAGGATGTGGAGCTACTAGAATTCTCACACACTGCCAGTAGGAGTGCAAACTAGTGCAACCAATTTGGAAAACTGTTTGGCAGTATTCATAATAACACAGTGCTGGAAATGAGTCAAATGACCATCAACAGGAGAATGAGTGAATAAATCAATAAATAAATTGTGGTATTTTCATATAGTACAGTACTAACCACAACGAGATGAAGCACTCTAGTGCTACACACAATACGAAAGACCATGGGTAAACCTAACAAAGCCATGCTCAGCAAAAGAAACCATATCAAAAAAGTGCATACCCAAAGATACTACTCATATCAAGTCAACAAGAGGCAAAACTCAATGAAATGGAAAAAGGATAACCTTTTCAACAAATGACGGATTGAACAATTCAACATTCACATACCAAAAAAAATTAACCCCAACCAGTATCTCAAACCTTCTACAAAAATTAATTCAAAACAAATAATAGATCTAAATGTAAAAATTTTAAACTTTTAGAAGAAAACCTAGAAGACCTATGTGACCTTAAGTTAGGCAAAGAGTTCTTTAATATGAAAACAAAAGCACGATCCACATACGAAAAAATTAATAAATTTGACTTCATAAAAATGAACTTCTGCTCTTCAGAAGATATTGTTAAAGAGAATGAAAAACAACAAGTGAACAAATGAGAGAAAACATTTGCATATCACATACCTGACAAGGAACTTATACCCACAATACATAAAGAATCCTCAAATCTTAATAAGTAAACAGGCAACCCCATTTAAAAATAGGCCAAAGATGTGAACACACATTTCACCAAAGATATACAGATGGCAAATGAGCACATGAAAAGGTAATCAAAATCATTAGTCATTAGGAAAATGCTAATTAAAACCACAATGAGAAACCAGTATAGCTGACATGAAAAATAGCCTAACTTATGATGACAAAGTCAAAATAATCATTACCTTCAGGAGGGAATGAGTGGGAGGGGACACAAGGGGGCTCCTTCTATGGTGTTAATAATGTTTTATTTGTTGATCAGGTTGGTGAGTTACACACAATTATTCATTTTGTAAAAGCTGTACACTTATGACCTATTCACTTTTCTACACAGATGTTATACTTTATTCAGTAAGTTCACATTAAAAAAGAAAAAAACTTCCCAAAGCGACTCCACATCTAGGTAGCTTCACCAGTGAATTCTACCAAACATTTAAGGAAGAAAAAACAATTGTCAACAAACTCTTTCAAAAAATAGATTCTTGTTTAATGATGTCAGCATAACTTGATACCAAACCCTGACAAGGACACTACAAGAAAGGAAAATTACAGGACAATCTCCCTCATGGACAAAGTTGCAAAAAAATCTAAACAAAATGTTAACAAACTGAATCCAGTAATATATATATATAAGTTGGGTTTATTCCAGAAATGCACTTAACATTTGAAAATGATCAATGTAATTCACCTACATGAATAAAGGAAAAAATTCATATGGTTACCTCAACAGATACAGGAAAAACACTTAATCAACAACAACACACACCGTTAGCAAAGGAGAAAAACATTTAATCAACAACAACACACACTGTTAGCAAATCTGAAGTCTGATAACAGAGTTATCTACAAAACTAACTTACAAGATAACATCATACCTAACAGTGAAACACTGAACGTATTCTCTGAAAAGAGCGAAAAAGACAAGGATGCCTTCTGTCACCACTTCTTTTCAACATTCTCCCAAAGGTCCCAAACAGTGTAATAAGGGGGGAAAAGTTACAAAGGATTGGAAAGGAAGAAATAAAACTATCATTATTTATAGTTTGCCTAATTATATACGTAGAAAATATAAAAGAATCTATAGTTAAACTATTAGTCTCAAAGGATAAATCATTAACCTCTACAAGTGAGCTATTAGAATCCGAAAGTATCTACAGGTAAACAACAGAGTGAATAAATAAAATTGTGGTATAATTGTACAAAGGATTCATATACAGCAACAAAAATGAATGAACTGCTATGTACAAGTTGAGTGAATCTCACAGAATGTTGACTGAAAGACACCAGAAAGAACACACTGAAGGCTTCCATTTATATCCAAAACAGACAAATTAATCAATGATGTTAAAACTCCTTGTAGTTGCCTTTAGAGAGGAAGGAGGAGCAATTTAGACGATTAGCAGGGAGTTTAAGGGGGACTTCTAGAGTCTGTAATATTCTGTTTCTTGATTAGGGTGATAGGTGTGTTCACTTTGTAATAATTCATTGAGCCATACTCTTTTGGTTTGCGCACTTTAATGTAGTCATGCTGCACCTCGTTTCAAAAAAATTTATTACAATTTTTTCTAATCACATTTCACTGCTTCAAACATTTTAACGGCTCCCCATAGACTAAGAGTAAAATCTAAGCTCTTAGGCACGGCATATGGTATGGCTCCTACCTTTAATCTAAACCTCATCTCTGTCTATCTCACACATACACTTTATATTCTAATTTACCAAATTATTTATAGGGCCAGAACCTTCATGCCTTTAGATAACGTTTCCACTTCTTGAAATTCTCTCCCTCTTTACACTCTACCCACACTCAACACAATTTCCACCCAACTTGGATATTAGCTCCTCCAAAACCCTTCTTATCCCTCTTCCCCAAATCACTCCCTTTCCTATACTCAGTATATCTATTATTGCATACATCAAGCTACAGCATTAGCTATTTATGTCTGTCAGTCTATCCTCTATTGTACTGTGAACAACTCAAGCACAAGGTCTAAATTTTCATACTGCCAGTGCCTACCACAAGGCTTGACAGGTGGTAGTCACTTAGCAAGTTTCACTGTTACGTATATAACCTTACAAGCTGAAACAGTAAAACCATCTAGGATGAAGCCTAAGTCTTACACCTCCTCCACAGCACTCGGCAGAGCAATGATACACTATAGGCATTAACGGTGATGGTTTAGCTAGTAGTAGAACCTGTACCAAAACTCAGTTCCATGGACAAAATGCTCTTTTCAAACCATATGCAAAACACTCTTCAAAAACCATATGCTCACCTAAGAAAAGGGATGTATGTCCTACTGGAAATGTAAAAAAAAACATCATCCTTTTATACATACAGATTTCCAGAGTTCTGAGAGGAGAAACCAACAGAAATCAACTAGTCAAAATCTTTAGGAAAGAACTGAAGTCCAGAAAAAAAAAGTGGCTTGCTCAAGGTTGAGACAATAGCAAGAAGGGCCAAGACTAGGACTCAGATCCCCTGGCTTCTCACTTAGTGCTTTCTCACAGCCCATGCAGCCTCCCTTTTGTACCATGTGACTTCTCAAGGTAACTGGTACGACTGCTTTACTACTTTGGATTTAGATAGCTAGTATCCTCAACTGCAAGATTTTTTTCTTAATTTCATTTTTAAATTTGGTTCTAACACATGAATACTAATAGTACCAACAAGTTCAACCAGGAAAACACCATTTCCAGTTCCAATATCAAGCACTGAAGCATCCAATGGAATCTTGTGTTTCTGCATCCACCTTATTAGTCGAGTCATACTCTCTTCTCCAAACCTATTAGAAACAGAGAATCAGTTAATCAAATAACAGAGGGATAGAGAACAAAGGTTACAACTACATTACACTCAAGCAGCTTATTCAGTTTGCTCAATTAAGTCTTTTTTAAAAGTAAGAAATAACATCTGTAACTGCTTAATCTTCATCTATACTATTATTTAGAAGAAAACACCCCCAAGAATAGAACAGAATAGATAAGGTTGGTATGTTACTTATTAATGTTTCTCTACATCAGCATTAACACTTGTACATGTTGGTGGCTCAAAAGTGCATTGCTTATTGAAAAAGGACAGTTATAAAATAAGGGTTATTTCCTAATACTGTCATCAAATTTAAATCTGGGCCATTAAAAGAGAAAAGAGACAGATTCTTTCAATCTATCCACCAAAGCCAGAATCAGTCCAAGGTTCCCAAGATTTCTAGGGTTTCTCTGGGATAAGCACTTAAAAGACACACACACACCTACACAATCTTCTGGATCATAATCCCACTACTTTTTCTAACTTACCAGATTTCTCCTGTATCTCCATATTCTTGGAAAGTTTGCAGTTCTCTCTCATAGACAGCATCCCAGCTATATGAATAATCAAATGCAAAGCAAATTATTCAATTAAACTGTATTATGAATTAAAGGTATATTTCTAATACATTACTGGGATAGTTATGACAGAAATTTAAAACATTATTAGTGTTGACAAGTGCACACCGCTCAATCTTTTAACATCCTTGTGTTAAAAGAATGAAAGAAAGAATAAGTTGATACATGTAAAGCACTTACAACAATGCCTGACATTTAAAACGGTGTATGTTTTAGCTTAAAAAATACAAAGACGTATCTGTCCAAGGATCCCTAAGTCCCAAACACAAATCCAAAACTTGACTGTAAAGGCATAGTGTCATTACAGCACTTTTCAGTCTAAAATGTAAAGACACAAGAATTTTCTACCAATTAGGTGGTTACTCACAATGGAATTCGCCAAAAATAAGCTCCGCTTAAAGGTTGTTTTAAGACTTACTCTCACTCCTTTTAAGGACTCCTCCTCCATCAATTGCCGTCTCTTCCTATTTCATGTCTATAGAAGCCCTTCTCCCCCTCCAAGTTACCTCTCATTCTTACCTTTCCCCACAGTCATTCATTCATCCATCTATTAATCCATTAAATAATTGCTTAACGTCTGCTTAGGTCAGACCACTTTCTCCTACTCCAAGATGCCCACTATCTCCTCGCTCCCTCCTTAGACCATCCCCCCCCACTCCCACCCCTTCCATCTTCCACGTCCCTGCCCTCGTCCCCTTAACCTTTTCAGCTTCCCAGCCGAGCAGCTCTCCTCCGGCATCCTACCCTCGCCCACCAGCCGTTATTTGTCAGCCCCGCCCACTTTCACCCCACGGGCCCCTTAGACGTCAACCCCTTGAAAAGCCTATTTACAGCCGCCAGTGTAGTCCCTCGGGATTCCATCCCTACGAGCCCCCCCCCCCCCGGACCCTCGTCCAAGGCGGCCCTTTAGGCTTCCTCCCGTCACGCCCCCTAAGCTCTCCCCATCTTCCGGGGCCGCCTAGGCCCCATCTCTCCTTCCCCTCCTGCGGCCCAGTCCGGGCAGCGCCGCTCACCCTCCCCTGCCCTGCGCCACACTCACTGCTCTCGGGTGCCCAGCGCAGACGGGGAGAAGCCATCCCCTCGGGGACTGCCCCCTCGAGACCGCGCCGCGGCCCCAGCGCCGCCGTCGTCGTCCGCGCCCTCGCTCATCGCGCTCCTTGCCCCGGAGGGCCTTTGGGGCCGCCATAGAGACGTGGCGCGGGCAGAGCGGACGGGCGGGCTGGCGCCTCTAGGAGGCGGGAGTCGGCCCTCTCTACTGCTCCCGGCCCCGGCGGGGGTCCGCAGTCCGGCGCTTTTCCTGCAGCCACCCTGGTCCAGAGTCCCGGATCCCAAAGCCCAGAGTGGGCGGGGCGGGGCCTCGCCTCGGTCCCCACTCTCCCTCCAACCAGCGTCAGATGCACCCCCTTCTTCGAGGTGCCCGCCTAAGCACCACTATATTTGGGGACTGCTGTTCCTAAGGGACTGTTCAAGGTATTGCATTTTGGAAAAAGGCTGGCGGTGGGGGAGCCACACTAAATACCTAAGCCGACACTGCTCAACCCAAATGTACAAATCACCTCATCTCTCCACGTCGTGGGCAGATCTGAGAAATGCGTGGGACAGTCCATCGCATTATTTGGCTTTCCTGCCCAAGGCTAATTTCATTTGCGGCTGGCATTACGCCTTGAAAATAGCACTCTGGCCTCTTCTGACTTGACGTCACTGGTGGACGAGGGAATTTATGCCCAGTGAAATGAACGCCTTACGACACCCGCCCCCCCCGCCCTCCCAAGTAAGCCAATCACGGGTATCAGAGTGCTAAGTGAGAAGAAAGGTCTAAGTGAAAGTCAAGATGCCTGTCTCAGCTCTGCCCCTAACCAGGCGCCTGGCCCTATCCAAGACTCCTAACCTCTGTGTGCTTCAATTTCCTCACCTGCAGCTCGCTGGTAATAGAATGCTCCCAACCAGTGAATCTGAGATTCATCCACCTCTTGGTGGGACTGATGCTGGAAGTTCTGCAGCACAATGCCAGAGATCTTAGGGGCCAAATGTCTGGGGGGACTTCTGTAGCAGCAATGAAATACTGGTAGTCCAATGCCCTAGGCAAGAATCTCAAAGGCTCTTAGCAAGGCTGCCTTCCAACCAAAACACATGTTTCCTAGGCCACTTTTCTGTTGACATGGCAGACAGAAGCCCAATAACAAGTCCCTGGAGGTAAGTGGCGTCAACATTTGCCTTTCCAGCTCACAGAAATCCCGATTAAGACCGCATGTGCATCTCCTCTGATGCAAGACGTTCCAAGATCTTCCGGCAACCACTGGTGACAGAATATGGTAAAAGGCAGATGGGAATCTATGTGTATAGTGATTAAAGAACTGAAGAAAGTGCGTAAGTAACCTTATTACAGAGCAATAAAACCACCAGATGCCACGGCCAATTAGTGCTGCCCTGAGCGAAGGTTGTTTTGATTTTTTCTAGACTCGATGCTCAAGAGATTAAGCTTGAATGTGACTGAGTGGGTCTTAAAAAGTTTTAGGTTCTAATTCAGAAGCACCATGAAAGACAAGGCCGTCTTCAATCTGATGTCTTGCCAACACTTAAGATGTTTTTGCTGTGTTTGCTGAATGCTATAAACAGTTGTTGGTATGGAGCCCTGGAAAAAACCCATGGTTTATACAGAGTTCCTTCTCTGGCTCCAGGATTACTCTGGGTGTTTAGTCCTGAAGGCTGAATGGGGCACCACCTCTGATCTCCCAGGGCAACAGATTCTTGGTGGGGGGGATGGAGAAGCTCGATCCGAGCAGAGCTGCCCATCACCAGGGAGAAGGTGGAATGTGCCAAGGAACACAGTGCCTTCCACCAGGTGCCCGTTCCACAAGGCAGGAGGGAGGCTCTGAGGGTATTCTGGGTTGCCTGTCTCCCTCTCACTCTGCCAATCCCTGCAGCCTGGAACCCTGCTCGCCTATAACTTCTCTGAAACTGCTTTCAGGAGTTCTCAAATGCTCCCCAATTGGCAAAACAATGGTCAAGTTCCAGGCAATTCTAGTTAGGGTTAGAAGGGAAGGATTCTCTGAGAGGGTGGCACTGAGTGAAAACTTAAAAGAGTTCGTCACAGGTGGTATCCCTAGGGAAGCAGAGTGTAAGACTGAGATGAACATGGCGGAAGTTTATTAGGGAGTGTTCTCAAGATCACCCCCTATCGGGGAAGAGAGAGAAGCAGGGTTGGACAGAGGAAGTAGTCAGGCTGGGGTACCACTACGACCGAGCCTCAGTTAACACCCTCTCCCCTGACAGGGCACTGTGAAGCTGGGATGATCCTTTGGAATTTTCAGGTTGGACTGAAGGATGTGAGCCTTTATTCATCTACATTGACCAGGCATTGAATGCTTGTTTGCCCAGAAAAGGAGGATTGACCTTGGGTGATGAGACTCTTCCATGAAGGATAATTCCAGGAGAGGGCTGTCAACCTCCCCAGCGGCTGGGATAATAATGCAATCAGTCGTGCAAGGGGAGATCTGGGTCACACATCACCACATCTAGAGCAGAGATAATAGAGTAAACCTTGCAGCTTTCTGGGAGAAGAGCATTTCAGGCAAAGGGAAGAGTGAGTGCAAAGCCCCTGAGGTAGAATGAGATAGGGGTATCCAGGAAGCAGAAAAAAGACTAGTGTAGCTGTAGCAGAGTGAACAAACGGGACAGCAGCAGGAAATGAAGGAGTCAGATCATTGTAAGGTTTGGGATTTGACCAAGAAGCAACATGATTTAAATTTAAGTTTTGGGGGGCTTCCCTGGTGGTGCAGTGGTTGAGACTCCGCCTGCCAATGCAAGGGACACGGGTTCGTGCCCCGGTCCGGGAAGATCCCACATGCCGTGGAGCGGCTGGGCCCGTGAGCCATGGCCGCTGAGCCTGCGCATCCGGAACCTGTGCTCCGCAACGGGGGAGGCCACAGCAGTGAGAGGCCCGCGTACCGCAAAAAAAAAAAAAAAAAAAAAATTAAGTTTTGGCGTGACAGTTTTGGCTGGTATGTTGTGAATAGATTTGGCAGGGAAAGGGTTAAAAGCAGAAGTGGGAACACAGGGTTTCTCAACCTCATTCCATTGACATTTGCGGGGGGGATAATTCTTTGCTGTGAAGGGCTGTCCTATGCATTGTAGGATGTTTAGCAGCTTCGTTGGCCTCTGACCATTAAATACCAGTGGCACCCTACCCCCACCCCTAGTTGTGACATCCAAAAATGTCTCATTTTTGCCAAATGACCCGTGGGGCAGAATTGCCTCCAGTTCAGACCCCTTGAGTTAGGGGCTGTTACAGTGATCTGGGAGAGAGATGATGATAGCTTGGACCACTGTGATGGGTATGCTGATGGTGAGTTGTAGCATTCTGGATATATTTTGAAAACTGTGCTGACCGATCAAAGGGAGCATCAAGAATATTCCAATGTTGTTGGCCTGTGCAACTGTCAGGAAACAGTTCTGTTTGCTGAGTTTGGAAAAAGTGTGGTAGAAGGAGCTTTCTGACAGATTAAAATCCCAGTTTTGAACCTGGAAGATTGAACAAATTGAAGAATAATGATTAGAAAGGTTAGTTCCTTCCCTGAGGTTAGTTGTAGTTCATTTTCACTATTATTTATGTTGATTTTTTTATCTTCTTTCCATGATTTTTCATTAAATTTGTCTTCCCTTGTACCCAGAATCCAGTTGCTTCTTAACCTCCAGCGCTACCACCATCTCACTTCAAACCATTGTCATCCAGCGTCTGGATTATTGTGATAGCCTCCCTTCCCCGGCAATATACTTTGGACATTGCAGCCAGAGTGGTCATGTGAAAATTGAAATCACATCATGTTACTTCTAGGTCAAACACAAAACCGTACAGTTGCCCGAATCAACTGCCTCTTTTATCCTTGAGCGTGGCAAATGCTGGCTTTTAATGCTAAAAGTTTCGTTTGTAAAGAGAAAAAACGGTTTGGGGAACTACCAAGAGCTATACTGAAGAGGCAGTGTCTGGGATGCGCAGAGCGCGAGACCCACGGGGAGGATACAGTGCTTGGGTCGGTTCTGATCGCGTAAACCTGCACTTCTCAGCCCTCGCTCCCCGGCGCACAGAGCCCTTGGCCTCACCCGCTGAAGACTCCATTTCCCAGGATGCCAAGGGGCGGGGCCGACCGGAAGGCTCTGTGCCCTCCGCGGGGCATGATGGGGGAGTTGGAGATTTCCATCATGGCGGCTTCCATTTCGGGCTACACCTTCAGCGCTGTGTGTTTCTACAGCGCCAACAGCAACGCCGACCACGTAGGTGCTGGGCCCCCCGCCGCGGCTGCTGGGGCCTCCAGCCTCGGTCTCAGGCCGACGCCTGTGGCCAAGCTGCGATCACTTGCGGCTCGCACCCCGGGCCGGCCCGATTAACTGATGACCCGGGAGGCTCCCGCCGCCAGCGAACTCCTGCTGCCCGGGGCCCTTCGCCCCCGAGATGGGCCCCCTCGCTCGGTGCCTTCCGCCGCCTGGCCGTCCCGGGACGGCAGTCTCCCGTTTGGCAGAGCTTTCCCGGCCGGCCACCGACAGTGTCAGGAGTCGCTTAGTGGAAACCGAGCGCCTGCCCCTCCCTGAGAGTCAGGCTTCTAGACTTGCGAGGGGAGTCTGGGGTCGGGAAGGAGCCGAGAGACCCGGCTTTAGTCTAGGAGCGCAGACACCCAGCCGCGCCCGCTGGTCTGACAGGTTGTTGTGGGCTGCGACGAGGGAAACCGTGGCTGTCACTATTCGTACTTGTTAGATACGATCGTGTGTTTTCTTCTCCTCGATGGAAAATGGAGATGTAACCAGGAGTGTTAGGTGTAGGGTCTCTTTGCCTTGAAGTTGCATGTTCAGTTCCTTGGCGAAGGTTCTAAGACCACGGAACTAGTCGCAGTGAAATAGGGAAGTGACAGGCCTACGTATGAATGATCGGAAATGCATTTTTAATGTCAGTGGCCTCTGGATGGAAATTCTTTATGAAACTCGATAATTTTTATCTTTAAGTACTTGCCCACCAAACTGAGGGATTGTTTTAAGTGGTTTTAGTAGTGAATTATTCAAGTTCATTAAATAAACGTAGTGGGGGGGCTGTTGTGGTTGTGTAGTCATCACAAAGCAAAATGATACACTGCAGAAGAAGGAACTGGATTTGGTTTCACTTCTGCACTCCTTGCTTCCATTAATAAAAACTGATTTCATGTAGAGGTGGTTCCATTAATAAATTGAATGGCACTAAATTATTGTGCTGTTCCTCGCTTCAGTTTGATAGTAGAGATTAAGGATAGGAGTGTACACAGCACGGGTTTCTCCAGAGGCAGCTCCTGTCTCTGGACACTAACACCTTTGATATTGCAGACAGATGTTTAATAATGTAATGCAGTTCCATGTAAAGGTAGTTTGTGGCACTTCTGGTGTCCTGTGGAAGTATTAAATATGGTTCACAATAATGCTTCTTAACCTCTCTAGACCTTGGAGTGCCTAGTAATATCACAGTTTATGTATAAGGCAAAATTACTGTAAGAATAAGCAACCTGTTGAAAAGTGGATAGTTTCTTTACAGACTGCAATGAGACGGCCGTGTTACTTAGATTGTTATTAATTTATTTCAAGAGATATCTCTTTAATATCTGTGCTATGCCAGGCATGGTGCTAGACTTCACAGAAATTGTCACCAGTGACAATAGCTTGCAACTTGTGTCTTATACGAGGATACCTGCTTATATTAACCTTGCCACAATTATATAAGTGGAATACTTTAAAGTAATTTCAATTTCATATATTTTAAAGTTGAAGAACCAAGAATTTGTTTTTGTAGTATATGCTTGTTTTGCCCTGGCAAGAAATTAGTTTAAAACCACTCATTTCAGTAGAGTTGGAGTTAACAGACTTTTTCTGTAAAGGGCCAGACAGTAAATATTTTAGGCTTCATGAGCCATGTGGTCTCTGTAGCAACTACTCAGCTCTGCTGTTGTAGGGAGAAAGGAGCCATAGACAATAAGTAAATTAGGATGACTGTTTCCAATAAAACTTTACTTATGGACACTGAGATCTGAATTTCGTATAATTTTCACATGTCATGAAATATTCCTATTTTCTATTTTTTTTCAACAATTTAAAAGTGTAGAAACTTATTCTAAGCTTGTAAGCCATAGAGTAGCAGGCGTTAGGCTGGGTTTAGCCCACACAGTATAATTTGCCTACTGTTATAAGGTAACAGTGGCTCAGATAATCCAGACCAGTAGATAAATAGGCATTCATGTTATGCTCGGCTTTAGAATGTCTTGATGTCACTGTTGACTTTTTCAAACTGAGGCCTGTGGTAGGATTGCCAGATAAAATATAGGGCACCCAGTTAAATCTGAATTTCAGATAAATAGTAAATAATATTTTAGTATAAGTATATCGCATTTATTACATAAAAATTATCCATTGTTTATCTGAAATTCAAACTTAACTGCATGTCCTGCATTTTTATTTGCTAGGAATCTGTAGATACGTTCTTGAAGTCTAAAGTTCTGTCGGAATTTTAAATTGTATTTTCCACTTTGATTAAAGAAAAAAGTTTTTAACTTGTTACAAAGACAAAGCTTGTTTTTTGTAATAACTCATAACTGAAAGACTTTCATAGGATAAAACAAGCTTCTTTAGTCTGTGTTTTCCAGATTAGTAGTCAGGGACTCTAGCTCTGAGAGAGGTTTTTTTTTGAAAGAGGGGTGTGTATATTACTAAAGTTTGAGAGATGCCTTGTACATGATGATTTGAGATTTTAGGACACTCCACTCACCTTATCCAATATAAAAGCTATGCTGAAAAACATCTGTTTCTCCCTCCTCACCCCCACAGATTCCAACTGGGATTTTTTTTTTTAATATTTATTTATTTATTTTTGGCTGCGTTGGGTCTTAGTTGCAGCACTCGGGACTTTTTGTTGCGGCGCGCAGGCGTCTCTCTAGTTGTGGCATGCGGGTTTTCTCTCTCTAGTTGTGGCACATGGTCTCCAGACCTTGTGGGCTCTGTAGTTGCAGCGTGGGCTCTCTAGTTGCAGCGTGGGCTCTCTAGTTGTGGTGCACGGGCTCAGTAGTTGCAGCACATGGGCTTTGTTGCCCCGCCGCATGTGGGATCTTAGTTCCCTGACCCAGGATCAAACCCGTGTCCCCTGCATTGGAAGGTGTATTCTCAACCACTGGACCACGAGGGAAGTCCCCTGGGAATGTTTTTAAACTAGGAAGCTTCTTTAATTGATTAGAAGGGTCAACCTAGAATGGAAAGGACATTGTTTCCTCAAATGTATTCAAGCAGCATTTATTGAGCACCTCCTGTGTGCTGGGCACTGTACGAGGTGCTGAGATACATAGTGAACAAGCACAGAGTCCCTGCTCTCGTGGAGCTTATGTTTTAGTAGGAGCAGGCAGTTGTTAATACATATAAATATGAGATATGGCAGACAGAGAGGAGACTAAGAAGAAAAAGGACGCAGGGTAAAGGGAACAGTGTCCGGCAGACGCTGATTCTGTTCCAGTAGCCGGGGAAGGCCTCTTGGATGAGGCGCTATTTGAGTGAAGAGTGGAATGGAGGGAAGGAATAAGCCATGTGGATGACTGGGGAGGGGGAGTCTGGGACAGCCAATTAGTTCACCACCGACAGGGAAGTTATTTTGACGTTTAGAGTGTATGTTCTCCAGCTGTGCTTGTGCTGAACACTACAGCGAGTGCTCAAACACAGTAGGCTATGTGCTGAGTAACCCAGAATTGATGATGGTGGTATATGTTCTCCAAAGGTATAAGTAAATTTACCTCAGCATTTATTAAAGAAAAACTTTAATGGAATGTTAAATTTATTTGCTGGAATGCTCATTTCCCACGCCAGCCCATACAGGAGCGGTTAGGTTGTGCATTGTGTCAACTTCTTTGTACTTTTATCATTAGCAATGTTTTTTTGTGTGTTTTTTTTTAAATTTATTTTTGGCTGCGTTGGTTCTTCGTTGCTGCACGTGGGCTTTCTCTAGTTGCGGTGAGCGGGGGCTACTCTTCATTGTGGTGCGCGGGCTTCTCATTGCGGTGGCTTCTCTTGTCGCGGAGCACGGGCTCTAGGTGCACAGGCTTCAGTAGTTGTGGCGCACGGGCTTAGTTGCTCCGCGGCATGTGGGATCCTCCTGGACCAGGGCTCGAACCCGTGTCCCCTGCATGGGCAGGCGGATTCTTAACCACTGCGCCACCAGGGAAGCCCCCATTAGCAATGTTTTTAAAACAGTGGAATAAATTACATGCTGTTTCAAGAAAACAACCTTGGAATATTTCTGCTTCCTGAGCTTTTTTAACATTGGTTGTTACACTTAGTAGGATTTAGGTGATGAATTCACTCTCCTTATTTTCACTTCAAAAAAAAACAGGGTTTTAGGGGAAGGGATTAAAATAATATTTCATCTTGTCAGGAAATCCTTTTTTCAAACAATCCAGTTAATAGCCAAATCTCAAATTGCTTTAGTCTTACTTGTTGGTTTGTGGATTAATAGTTTACATGGCAGACTTATTTGGATTATTGTTAAAGTTATTATAAAACATAACAATGTGCTCGATTCCTCTTAATTCCAGTAAAAATCCCTTTGATTTTTAGCTGCAGCTATTTTCTTCCATTGCTTTCAGGAAGGATTTTTGCTGGGAGAGGTAAGACAAGAGGAAACCTTTAGCATCAGCGACTCCCAAATCAGCAGCACAGAACTTCTGCAAGTCATTGGTGAGTGAGTTTATCACGGACCTTAGAAATACTCTTCTTGTATATATGCTGCTTGTTTTGTTCTTTGGCCCTTAACTGATTTGAACCTAATGGTAGATTAAAAGAGTACATAGAGAAGCACTGAAGTCACAATGCCAATTATTTGCACTAGTAAGTGATGTGAAA
Organism: Monodon monoceros; assembly: GCF_005190385.1. Taxonomy (NCBI): domain Eukaryota; kingdom Metazoa; phylum Chordata; class Mammalia; order Artiodactyla; family Monodontidae; genus Monodon; species Monodon monoceros. The sequence continues at coordinate 75,019,478 of NW_021703781.1, forward strand.
TGTTTTTATAAGTCAGTGTAAACTCACAGTGTGTAGCTATAAGTTCAGGTATCCTGTGAAGCCATCCCTGACCCACTGACTGGTCTGACCTATGAATGGCTGTGTGGAATTACACGTGATAGTCTCTTCACAACCACAGTGATCCTCGAGTTTGCACCTCGGGCTGTGCGCATTGTCAGCATCACCTCACACTATAATGAAAGCTCGTGTCGTGCTGGTCCTTCCTGGAGGGACCCGGCAAAGATGTTTACACTTGTTTACAGGAGATATTTGTTAAACCTACACAGCCTCTGAGGAGTAAGCCAAACAGTCGATTTGGGGGCGATTGCTGGGGCAAACGAAGGAGCATTTGTACGTTCACCCGCCCTCTCTGGAGCAGTCTCCTTTTGATAAAGAAGGATCGTAGTCCTTTCAGCTGCACCTCGAGCACTTCACCGAAAAGCATATCTTGATACTCAAAGCAGAGCGGGGGTCGTTTTATTCATTTATGCAGCCAACAATTATTGAAGAACGTCCCTGCGAGAGGCATTGTGCTGGGCAATGAGAGGAATGTCCAATGCATCCCTGCCTTCCAGGGCTGTGGGGAGGATAAGACGAGCATACAGAAATACCAGAGAGTGCAGGACGAGTGCTGTCAGGAAGGAACAAAGAAAATCTCATGAGTTGGGGGGAAAAAAAACCCACTGCTAGTGGGTTAAATCAGTAAAGACACCATACGGGAGGTAAACTTAGGGTACATTCAGGGGATCCCAGTGCAGGGAGTGCATGAAACTTACAGGGACCCTGGCCTGTTTCTGTGTGACTAAACTACAGCCTGTGTGAAGGTGAGTGGTTTGTGGTTTGAAGTACTGCTGGGAGGTTAGGTTATGTTGAGACCAAATCATCAACTTCAGCCTGTTCTCCTAGCCTTCTAGTACCTGGGCTGGGAGGCCGGGTGAGGACTGAGGTGGTTGGGATTGGAGGGAAACGAGACAGCTGTTTCCTCAAGAGCCAGACAAGCCCCCTCCCCACAATATACTGACTTGCTGAAAAAATACCTGATATACTGCTGCATGGCTGTTCTTTCACTGACGGTTTATTTTTGTGTTTTGTTTTGCTTAACTCTTTAAAATCCTAAAATAGAGAACTTGGTTTCATTGGCCATCTGTGCAATTATTCATTGTTTGTGCTTGGGTTTTCAAAACTAATGTGGTATATGCAGGTTTGCCAGGTAGACCTGACAGAAAACCGTGCAAGAAAGAGCTCTCTTGCCTGGCGTGACCACAAAAGCAGCATTTCTGATGAACGTTCTGGCTGTTTATTTATCTTTAAAGAAATAGAATGGGAAAGTAACTAAAATTCTCCAGCGTAGTGTACTGTATCTTCGATTCATACACCTTCCGGTTCTTGCAGTAAATACCAGTTTCCATGGTACTGTAGATATGGAGAAGAACCAACAGAGAGTCCCAGTTAATACAGTACCATGACAACCTTCTTTTACTGTATAATGTTTAATTTATTAGCTACATTCAATTTGTTGTTTGAAATAGTCACGGATCTCATGAACAGAGTATTTGCTAGTATTATCTTAAATGTATTATTATCATTGTAATACTTTTCTTTTAAAAATAAATACATATTAGAAAATGTAAACCAAGGACTCTGGAAAACCTGGATTGAAAGGCAAAACATTAGGTAATGTGCCATGAGAAGTATTCCATACCACTAGTGTGAAGAAATTTTCTGGCACAATTTAACCACCAGAATAAGATATTTTAAATAAAATAAATTGACCAAATTTCTTATTTGTTGAAAATGTCTGAATCCACACACAGACACCTTTCCTTGACTCTACACAATAAGGAGGACTTTATATGGAATATCACATTTTGAACACTTGTTTTGAATACATATTCATTTTTAAAGCTGTGCTCGCTCACTTGAAGCGGAGTCGTGCGCTTTCAGTGCTGGGAGCGGTCAGGAGACAGCAACAGGGAGCTCCCTGAGTTAATACGGTGATGCAGCAGTTACCGGAAAGAACGGAAGGGGGAAGGACAGGAGCTGTTCAGCTCACCCACCAGCAGGAGAAGCAGAGACAGGAAGCTAGGCAAGCACAGCAGTACGTCCCAGTGGGGATTTTTACAGAAATGCGGGCAGAGATGCCACGCGTACGTGAAGAGGGGTCCACCGCACGGATGAGCCCTGGAGGCTTCAGAGACTCTAGAATCCGAGGCAAGCCTGCCCTGCCTCCCCCTGCTTCCAGAAGTCTATCTGTCAGCTATCGTGCCCGCCACCTTCATTCCAATCTGCACCTTATTGTGTTTGAGAGCATCCCCTTGTTTTCTCCGCGCAGTGCTTAGTTAGGTATTGCAAAATCTTGTAAGAGAAAGCCTTAACTTCCTTTAGAAAATACCACATGATGTCTAGAGCATATCTTCAACATGCTTCTAATCCACGTTGCAAATCATGAGAGAAGTCTGCTGGGGTGGATTGATGACAGGAATGTATATTCAGAGTTCAGAATTTACTCCAGGGATTTTCTTGAACAAAATATTCTTTCCTTTAAGGTAGAAGAGTTTTTTTTTTTTCTTTTCCCTGAACTCTAGTTGACATTTTTACTACAGACATTCCATGTTCTAATTACTAACAGTATCTCTGAAATAACTTCTGGTGGTATACCGTGTCATTTTTGGTGATAAAAGAAGGAAATATTTCTAGGTGAGGTTTTCTTATTTGCATCACTATGTCGACAGTTATACTAGGCAAATGAGCTTTTCATTCCTGTGGAAGTACTGGCATCTCTGTCTGTGTTTTGGCAGCACTCACATCAGTACGGAAGCTAATGGGCACAGCCTGGTGTCCTTCAAGGTTGTGGTTTCATTTTAATTGAGTTAAAATTGCAGACTGGAACTCTGTGGCTGTGGCTTTATAAGCAGCACGTGATGATTCCCTGTCCAGGAGCATGTTGTTAATAGAATTAAGTGGTTAATTAGTCCCATGGTCTTATGAAGCAACCCAGACCCTAAGCCCCCTGATGAGCTTGAAGAAATTGTTCTCTGTGATTAATCGCCACAATCTTTTAGGAAGCCGTTTGGATCTGCCTTATAAATGACTGTTTCCCTTGGTACTGAAAATCTTTGAAAGGGTTCACATACTTTCAGAGTTTCCGCCCTTCCCCTTCAAAACACCTGGCCCAGTTGTCCTGCGTTGTTAGTAGGTTACTGATAGTAGGGTGGTAAGGCCTTCCTTTCCCCAAGCTGTCCTCACAGCTCTTACCCACCTTGATCAAATGCTTCCAGGCATTGATTCCTTTTTCCTCTTAGGCTTTGTTTAAATAGGTAAGATTGAATGAGGGCACACAATAGCTCCCTGTTCCTGAATAAAAGCTTTCAGATGTGTGCTCATCACACCTGGACAAATGGACCCAGAACTTTCATTCACCAGTCTGCTTTGTCCTGAGAATGTGTGCCTGGGTTTCAGTGTTAAAAAGACATACTGCCCTCACTAGTGTACACACTGTTGGGGAGAGGAAAACTGTCTTTTTATTGTCTGAGATTTTGGTTAAAAATTTTTTTTAAATCCTGAACTGTTTTATAGTTGTCTGTATCTTACATGATTAACTGAGATGTATTTCCTCTTTCTAATTACAGAAATCCACAACCATCAGCCTTGTTCAAAACTTTTTAGGTAAGCCACATCCTTCTTTGTAGCTTTTTGTCCTTATTAAAAGATTAACTGATTGAAAACTAGTGAATTTAGACCTGTATGTGATTATGGCTGTAAAGTTATAACTGAGGGCATCCAAATTCACTTATTTTTTGAGTGCCAGATGTGTGTGTGGCACTGTGTTAAGTTAGGAAGAGGGGAAGGGAGACAGTATAAATCTTGGCCTCAGTGGTTTAGAATGGAAGCCTTTATGCCAGCCCCTCTAGCAAGGGCTCTTCATCCATAGAGAAGGAAGTTAACCAAGGATCGCATATAGATAAAATAATTGGTGTTGTTAAGAGGGATAAAAAGTGTTCAGTGTTCAACTTTAAAATGTAAGGAAAGGGAACATAAAACCTACTTTTTTGTGTTTAATATACACCAGTTGAATATTATTACCAACTAAAGGACAGAAAGAGAAAAAGACAGGAGGAGAGATGTTCAGAGGGAGAAAGCAAAGGACAGAGAGACTGACGGAGGCCAAGGTGAGGGAGAAAGGGGCCAGCATCTCCCACACACCGGACTTCTGTTCCCCAAACCGCAGTCCAGGCCTCTGTCTGCTTTCTCAGCCCCAAACCCTTCCGCCTGATGGCAGGTATGATGAGCTCCACTCTGTGTTTCGTAAAACTCCCTGAGGCCCTATTCTTCTACTCTCCCAAGAGCCAGGCCAATACTTTCCTTGCATTGCTGCTCATACTAGCCAGATTCGGCGTTCTTGGTCAGCACTTCCTTCTTTAACACCTGCCCACCCCTTGTGCCTGGCTGTTCCTGCTGTGTGTTCCCTGCAGCTTTCACCCTGACCCCGCTCCCATTCTCAGCTGACCCAAACACCCAGCCCCCTTGCACCCAAGAACCCATGGGGACTTGCACCATGTTCACCACCCACCTTACCCCCACCCCTCCCGCGCACACTTGCCCATTATTTCAGAGGATTGTTACCTGTGAACTAAGCCTCAAAGTAGCTGAGAACCTCATCTCTTAGATTTACACATAACTGAAAGAGGAGCAGGAGGCAAGACAAGGAACCAGCAGTTCATTTGAAAAGAATCTCAGAGCAAATGAAATGATTCAGGCCCTGGTCCACACACAGCCTCTGTCTGGGTCAGAATGGGTCCTGTTTGGCCCTGACCATCTAAAGCTTTGCTAGGTGTGCCCTGCCCTGCCCTTCTGAGGATTTCCTTAAACCACTGTCAGCAAAGTAGTACCAGAACGTGGACTCATAATTTAAATCATAGACTCATCATTCTTAGAACTGATAGAAATCTTAGAAATCATCTGTCTACTCCAAAATATTTATTTTGCAAAAAGGAAATGGTGGCCAGGTAGGTTAAAGTGACTTGCCCAAGATCATACAGTGAGAAGCAGAACGGAGCTGGAGCTGGTGTCTCCTGACTCACAGTTCAGTGTTTTTACTATAACTTGAACTCCTTCCTGCCTTATAGGCCTGGGCTTATGGTGGTAGGAGGAGGGGAGGAGGGTGGCATGCCTAAAACCATGACCAGGGGTAGAAAAGCCCACACATCATTATGCCTGGACTGCTCATCATGGGATTCAGGTCAGATTGGTCTCATTTAAGGGTGAGTGCATTCAGTTTGAAGCTGGTCAGACCTTGCTTCAAATCCCAACGCTTCCATCTACCAGTTCTGTGATTTGGGACAAGTCATTTAACCTCAGTATCTTTATCTAGAAAAATGGGAATAAAACATGTTGACTGGGACTTCCCTAGTGGCGCAGTGGTTAAGAATCCGCTTGCCAATGCAGGGGACACGGGTTCGATCCCTGGTCCTTGAAGATCCCACATGCCGCGGAGCAACTAAGCCCGTGCTCCACAACTACTGAGCCTGTGCTCTAGAGCCCGCGAGCCACAACTACTGAGCCCGCGTGCCACAACTACTGAAGCCCGTGTGCCTAAAGCCTGTGCTCCGCAACAAGAGAAGCCACCGCAATGAGAAGCCCACACACCACAACAAAGAGTAGCCCCCGTTCGCCACAACTAGAGAAAGCCCACGCACAGCAACGAAGACCCAACGCAGCCAAAAATAATAAATAAATTAATTAATTAATTTTTTAAAAAAAACAAGAAACATGTTGACTTGTTGGGCTGAACTAGTACTTATCTCCCAGCATTGAGGCAAGGATGAAATGAATTAACACAAGGAAGCATGCAGCTGAATGTCTTATTAAGGATTCAGCAAATACTCATTTCCTTTCTTCATTTCTCAGAAAATGAGCTGCTGTGTTCTTTTTTTTCCCATAGGTAATTGATACTTAGAAACAAGGAAAAGATGTCACAGCCATTTGAAACCACACACTTTATAATTACTTGCTATCAGCTCCTCCCACTTATGGAAGTAATACCCTTTGAATGTAGCAGTCTCTTGAGTAGTCTTTGATGCAAAAGATACCTCATATCAGTAAAGCATTTAGATTGTTTTCTCTTTATATACCTATTGCAGACAAGCAATTGTATCTTTATTACCAACTTTTAGGGTTAGATGACCCATAGACACATGTTACTAAGCATATTCATGTCAAAATACTATGTGATTTTAATAAAATATTTTTTCTCTTAAAAAAAAAAACAGTTTTTATGACTATGCAAGCAAAGTTAATGAAGAGAGCTTGGACAGGATTCTTAAAGATCGGAGAAAGGTATGTTCTATTTGTCACCCAGTCTGATTTGGAAATCAATCCTTATCACCCAAACTTAAAACCAGAAATGAATGTAAAATGAAACAATGAGATTTGATGTTAATATATAAGAATTCTGTTAAGTAGATTTTAAAGGTAAATTGCAAATGTGACACGATGTTTGCAGTGTATCAATAGAACAAAATTTGGATATTTAGAGTGATTCCATTATGCAAAAGTCAGAAGAAAAAAAAGAACATGAACTATAATCTAGAAAGTTGACAATAGTTGAGTTGATTCTGGGTGGTTCTATCTTCCCATTACGTAATTTAAAAAATAATTTTGCCAACATTTAATACACATACATTCATTTTATAATGAGGGAAAATATTTTTTAACAATACAAATTGCAGTCAAACATCTTTAGATATGTTACTCCTTCAAGTTCAATCAACAGTGAACACAGATGTTTTTCTAAAAGGTCATGTGTTTATCATTTCTGTCAGCATATGCATGTGATGTTCTGAATGTGTATACATGGTAAGCGAGTCTGAACAGAATTGAAAATGAATCAAAGCTTTATTGCTGCAGCTCTGTCTGATGGCCTCATTTATAATTTACTGTACCAGGTATGGGGTTTACTTTTTTACCTTGGTATATTAATTCCAGAAAATAGATTGGTCACTAAACCATCACTTGAGGGAAAAAAGTACCAATGAAAGTTTTCAGCTTATCAAACAGAAAACAAAATGCCTTTGTTTAGAAGCATGTATTATTTAAAAAAAAAAAAAAAAAGCTTTAAAAAGATTACCTGTGCATAAAAATAATCAGTGTGGGATTCCTAAGGTGTCTGAAGAAGGGCGTCAGAAATAACAGTGCAGGGCTTCCGTGGTGGCGCAGTGGTTAAGAGTCCGCCTGCCAATGCAGGGGACATGGGTTCGAGCCCTGGTCTGGGAGGATCCCATATGCCGCGGAGCAACTAAGCCCGTGCGCCACAACTACTGAGCCTGCACTCTGGGGCCCGCTATCCACAACTGCTGAGGCCCACGTGCCTGGAGCCCGTGCTCCGCAGCAAGAGAGGCCACGGCAGTGAGAGGCCCGCGCACTGCAATGAGGAGTGGCCCCTGCTCGCTGCAACTAGAGAGAGCCCGCGCCCAGCAGCGAAGACCCAACGCAGCCTAAAATAAAAAATAAATTAAAAAAGAAAAGAAATAACAGTAAGAGTAGATCAACAGCCTTTCCAATGTATGGACTCTCTCAGTACCACTGTCGGATGTACAGGCAAAAAGGAAAGCAGGTAAGATCACAGGAAAAATGGGAAGTGTGAGGGATAGGTCTGAAAAAAGGGCAGTGGTTTTGAGAGTGATAACAAACTCAGGAAGTGCTCGGTATTAGCAGAGAGTCTAACACAGTCCCCTGCCCAAGTGGGAAAGTGGGTTAGAGCAGCCACAGGCATCACGGTCCAGCTCCCCCATTTTCAGTGACTTGCCTGAAGCATACATTCTGGGATCTCTTAGCAGTCCATATTCATCCCCCAGCCACCACCTTACTTCCTCATTCCATTTATTTTTGTATTTTAGATAATGAAGCTTTATTATACTTTCTAAAACTAAAATTTATTCCCTGAAAATTCCTATTGAAGCACAGTTGCCTAGAGCACTCGCTTTATATTAAATTACCAGGAAATTTTTTTAATAGATGAAAAAAATTTAAACTGAAAACAATGGATAAAGAATATAAACAGGAAATTCACAAAAGAAAAAAGAAATCCAGAAATGTCCAAGAAGTAAATGGAAAGATGTTCATTCTCAATTAGGAAATGCAAATTGAAGCACGTAATGCTGGGTTTTTGTCCATCCAATTGGCAGAAGTATAAAAGGATTGCTAATATCCAGTGTTGGCAAGATGGTGGGAAATGGGGAAGCTGTAGTTGGTGGGAATGTAAGTTGATAGAGACATTTAGGGGGAGAGTTTCGCAATAACAGAATTTTAAATATGGAGTTCCACCTCTAGGAATCTGGCCCAAGTAAACAAAAGCATCTAGGCACAAAGGTATGAAAAGCTGGCATTATTGAACACTTTAACTCTGTGCCAGGCAGTATTCTAAGCACTTTCCAGGTACTGACACATTTAATCCTTGTAACAGCGCTGTGAGGCTGTTATCATCACCCCCATTTTATAGTTGAGACAACTAAAGATAAATAACTTGCTTAAGGTTGCGAGCAGGAAATGTTGGCGCCAAGGTTTAAACGCAGCAGTTTGGCCTTTTAATCCAGCATGCGAAGATGTTTGTTGTATCTTTGCTTAATAGTGAGAATTTTGAAAGCAATCTAAGTGTCCACCAGGAGGAATGGTTAAGTAAATTATGTTGGTACCTCCATGCTATGGGATATGAAGCAGCCATTAAAAAGAATGTGGGATGTTCTCATGAATGACATAGAAAGATCTCGAAGTTAAATGAAATAATTTGAGCCTGTTTTTTATAAAAACAAAAGTTTGAATGTTTAAACGTACAGAAAAAGATCTGGAAGGAAGCCAACCAAACCTAAAAGTGGTTACTTTGAGAAAGGGAGCAGAGATGCTCTGAGGAAGGGAGACTTTATGTGATAAGGTTTTTTTAATTGTATTTTACATTGAAAATAAATTGAAAAAAAGAAAGGAGCTCTACCATGTAGTTTTTTCAGTAGCAAATAGGGACACATTTCCAAATTAATTTGGGGAATTTAAAATTGGATTTGCTAATTTACTATGCTGTTTTGTATTTTGGTTGTGTATTAAAATATAATCATGTTGTATTTTTAAAAATAAAAACAAACAAACAAATAAATAAATAAGTAAAATTGGATTTGCTGTTTTGAGACACAGAAGACCAATCATAGGTTTTTAACCAGAGTTAACTTCGCTTTTCCTGGGGCCAAGATTCTGAAAAAAGCTGATCTTCAGTTTTGATTTTGTAGAACTTTGTGCTAAAACTAATGTTTATATTTTCTTTTGCAATTAAAGACAGGAATTTGTTGCTTCAATTTACTTGGAAATTATGTTTTATTTTCCATGGAATTTGTTAAAGGCAGGGACCATATTTTATGTTCATTGTATTTCCTATGGCACCTTATACATAATATAAACTCTTTAAGGATTTTTTTTCAAAAATCCAAATTTCTAGCCCCCAAACAAAGATGATACATAATGTTTAGACTGAAAATCTTTAGAGTTGACTCTAGTTTGATTTTTTTTTTTCCTCCAGAAATGGTACAAAGTTATATCTTCATCTCAAAAGGGTTACGTAGTAGTTACAAAGGTACATTTAAAAGTTAGGCTTAAAAATACATATGTACTTTAAACAGTATCTGACATACAAAAAATATTTTTAATTAATATCAGCTCTTCAAGAAAGTGCTGATGGAACTGTTTCAAAAACTGACTCTTTGCTAGGCAGGCTTCAAACCTAATGTATAATTGAAAAACCCTGGGAGTTCCCTGGTGATCCAGTGGTTGGGACTCTGTGCTCTCACTGCCGAGGACCCTGAAGGCCCGGCTGGGTTCAATCCCTGGTTGGGGAACTAAAATCCCACAAGTTGTGCAGGGAGGCCAAATAAAAAAAGAGAGAAAGAAAAATACTAAGAATTGGATGCAAGTTCAGTAAGTTGAACTCATATAAAATAAGTACGTAATAATTTTAAAAGTTCCCTAATGGGTCCTAAAATTACCCATTAGAAAACACAAGCTAATAAAGATTTTTGTCACAATAGCAATTAATGTATAAAATACATAGAAATATGTTTACTAAAAAAAGTGTGCCTCTAAATATAGAAACTCCACAACATTGCTAAAACATTAAAAAAAAAAAAAAAAAAAAAGGTTGGGTTTAAGATAGAGACTAATGTTTTTGGTACGAAAAATCCCCCAATAGGTGCAGCAAGGTTGCATTGGTGTGCCCAATTACTGCTCTGGCAGAATCCATATTGTGTTTGCAAAGTTTCGACCAGCCTCAGGTTTTGGGCTCAGACCAAAAAAGCAAGTGAGAGGAGGACTTCTGCCTTCTTGAAAGCACCTGCTCCGAAATAGATAATGATAAACATAACTGTTGCCTTAATATCATCGTAAGGCCAAAAAGAACAGAACTTAAAGATGACAAGTGTGCCCAGTATTGGAGATAATTGCTTTGGATCCAGAAGATGTAAGTGAATGTCTAGCACAGAGAGTAGAGAGGAGAGTCTTTGTGAAATATTGTCTGAAACTTTAGCAGAGATAAGGTTTTAGTGAAAGATATTCATTATTTTTTATCATGGCCCAAACATAGTGTTCTCTTCCACATCAGTGACCTCATTTCTCGACGGCATTGCAACCAGCTTGTTAGCTCTGAAAGGTAGAACTGTAGACGTCGCCAATGTGAATTATTTTGGCATGTCACCTTTCATTGATCAGGATGAAGGGGGTTATCTTTTTAGCAAATATCAAATGAATAAGTTGATATCCAAAATAAATTTATAAGGCTTCCCGCTTCTCTGAAAATACAAATGGAATAAAACAATTACAGTCAGCATAAGTGAAAAGCATTAGTACCCATCCAGTAGCCACTTGCAAGATTCTTTAGTCAGCGAGTATTTCATAAGAAGAATCCATGTGCTGAGCACTGCTTAGGCCTCTGCAGGAATGCAGGGGTGTGTGAGATGTACCCGAGTCCTGCAGAGGAGCTAATCCTACATTAAATACAGAGTGCCGAGACTCACAGTGAAATGTGCCACGCTCTTTGGCCTTAGTAGCTCTAGCCAGTTGATAATTTTTGTTACCCACTTTTTTTTTTTTTTAAGGAAAACTACTTTTCACTCTTTTATGAGCAACATTGTGTGAATAATGTGGAATTTTAAAGTTAGTGTAGTACAGTGGAAAAAGACAGGCAAAGAGGTTCCAGATCTTGGCTGTCACTCATTAGCTCTGTGACTTTGGACAAAACATCTCTTTTATAAGATTTGCACTGTCAGAAGTGTTTGGGTTTTCTTTATATTTAAAGAATATCAGAATTAATTGCTTTAATATAATTGGAATTATGCTTTATTTTCAGCAGTACTCCTTAAGGGCAGGAACTGTTTCTTTGCTGCCTGTAGTTCCTTGCATGTGATACGAACTCAGTGCAGAAAACTTTACTCACCTCCCAGGGTTGTTGTGATACTTAGTGAAAATATTTGTAACATAGCTAGCTGAAGGTCTGGAACAGGGGCTCAGTAAAGGTTGGTTGACTTCCTTCGTTTGTGAAAGTGCCAAAACATAATCTAAATTTACTGTTAGTTTTAATATGACACTAACAATTTTAAATTGCTTTGATTTCTCAAAACAGGATTTTCACTCAAAGAGTTTGGTTTTTTTTTTTTGCGGTACGCGGGCCTCTCACCGTTGCGGCCTCTCCCGCTGCAGAGCACGGGCTCCGGACGCGCAGGCTCAGCGGCCATGGCTCACGGGCCCAGCCGCTCCGCGGCATGTGGGACCTTCCCGGACTGGGGCACGAACCCGTGTCCTCTGCATCGGCAGGCGGACTCTCAACCACTGCGCCACCAGGGAAGCCCAATAGTTTGTTTTTTAAAAAGGAGCTTATGAAGATTATTCTTCTTATAAAGAATTAACTTAATTGTCTCTACGACAGAGATTTTCAAACTGTAGTATGCATAAGAGAAAACTTAAGAACTTATCTTAAATTCAGGTTCCTGGGTCAACCCTTAGAGGTTGTGATTCTCCAGGTTTGGGTGGGGCCCAGGAGCATTTTAGGGAGCTGCCAGATGTCTCTTAGGCCATGTGTCTCCCAGATGTCCAGCAGATCACATTATGAAGAATATTCTTCCAAAGAGCCTATAAGTTTAATTCACTTACCAGTTTAAGTTACAGTGTAGTCAGAACTGACAAAGCTAAACTTTTTAAATTGTTGTATTGAGGTATAATTGACATGTAATAAACTGTATATTTAGAGCATATACTTTGATAAGTTTTGATATATGTATACATGTATGAAACCATTATCAAAATAAGATGATGAACGTACCTATCACTGCAAAAGTCTCCTCATGCCCTTTTCTGATCCCTCCTTCTCACCCTTCCCAGGTCACCCACTGATCTGCTTTATGTCACTATAGATTACTTTTTATTTTCTAGAATTTTATATGAAATGGAATCCTATAGCATATGCTATTATTATTATTATTTTGGGTCTGGCTTCTTTCACTCAGCATAATTATTTTGGAATTCATCTGTGTTGTATTTGTTGGTAGTTTGTTCCTTTTTCTTACTGAGTAGGATTCCAGTGTGTGGATACACCACAGTTTGTTTAGCCATTGACCTGCTGATGGACAATTAGGTTGTTTTCAGTTTTGAGCTATTGCACATAAATCTGCTGTGAACATTTGTGTACAAGCATTTGTGTGGATGCATTCAGAATTAAATTTGTAAGATTTCATGCAACTTTTAATACTTTTTTTCTTCTGTTTTTGTTGCAGAAAGTTATTGGGTGGTACAGATTCCGGCGAAACACACAGCAGCAGATGTCGTACAGAGAGCAGGTTATTCATAAGCAGCTCACCCGCATCCTTGGGGTGCCTGACCTCGTCTTCCTTCTCTTCAGCTTCATCTCCACCGCCAACAATTCCACTCATGCTTTAGAATACGTTCTCTTTAGACCAAATCGGAGGTAAATAAAGCGTTCCCACCAGCCTCGCATAAATAGGAACGATGTTGATACAAGTAATTGAGATTTATGACTTTGAAAATATACATTTTATAGCATCTTTAAAGAAAAGTGTTTATAACTCTCCTTTAGCTAGTTTTCTTTGTGGTTAGAGAAAGTATTTTCCTTTCAGTTAGTTATATAAATTAAAATTGTTTTTGAATCAAGAAGCATTAGCAAGACATTAATTATGCATCAATTCTTATAGGAATAAGCAGCTAGAAGTCATCATTTGCTTCTCCATAATCCATTTTGTAGAAGTACAGTTTTATTGCACTGTAAGCCTGACTGTAATTTCAAAACATAGATTTCAAAGACAAAATTGTAAAATTGATCCACCTACTGGTTAATGAGGGTTCTGCATTGTGAACTTGCTAAAGCAAAAAAAAAAAAAAAAAAATCATATGATCATGGTGTCTGTCTGTAAACAACAGAAAGGGTTCCCTCCAGAATTTCACTTGTAGTAGAATAAATTAGATCAATAGCAGTGAAAATAATTATTAATTGTTAAATAGCCATCTGCAAGATTTCATTAATTAATCAGGTTCTTGAGCACTTAAAACCTCCTCAGCGCTCTGTCAGTGGCTGCGGAGAGGCAAAGGGTGTATAAGACGTCACCCCTGCCCTTGAGGAGTTTACAAGTGAGTTTCTACTTTAAGGGAAGGGAAAAAATTGCTAATTCAACTAACCCTAGGTTGTCTGTGGAAGTAGGTTCTCTGTGAGACCTTCAGTTAGTTCCCAGTGCAGAGACTCAGGCTCCTATTGGCAGGACCCATTCTTCAAGTAGAGCAGTGCTTTCAACATGATCTCTCTCAATCTTCCCTGCAGGTATAATCAAAGGCTATCCCTTGCTATTCCCAATCTAGGCAACACTAGCCAGCAAGAGTATAAAGTGTCTTCAGTGCCAAATACTTCTCAGAGTTATGCCAAAGTTATTAAAGAACATGGGTAAGTCGAAAGGTAAAATGAATGTTTTTTCCTTTCTTTTGTTAACAATATGTTTATGGGGACTTCCCTGGAGGTCCAGTGGTAAAGAATCCGCCTTCCAATGCAGGGAACGTGGGTTTGATCCCTGGTTGGGGAACTAAGATTCCACATGCCGCAGGGCAACTAAGCCCGCGCGCCACAACTGCTGAGCTCACACGCCTCAACTGGAGAGCCCGCGTGCCGCAAACTACAGAGCCCACACGCTCTGGAGCCCGCGCGCCACAACTAGAGAGAAGCCCGCGCACCACAACAAGGAGCCCGCACGTTACAATGAAGAGTCCGCAACGAAAGATCTCACATGCCACAACGAAGATCCCTGGTACCGCAACGAAGATCCCTGGTGCCGCAACAAAGACCCGATGCAGCCAAATAAATAAATAAATATTTAAAAACAAAAAAAAAAAACAATATGTTTATGGAGAAGTGTGACATCGTTTGATATAACATTGAAAAATCCAGTAAGGTAATTCTCTAGACCACCACTACTGTATATCAAAATCTTATGCTTATTGAAAAGATAGTTTACTTTTATCAATATTTATTTTTTTAATCATTTACCACGATTTTTTTTTTTGCAACTGATACAAAAGTTTGGATAGAGTATGTGTATTTCTGAGGTTCTGAGAGCTAACTGTGGTCACTGAAAAATATATAGAGTGATCTAGGAAAAAATAACACTATTATCTTTCAGTTGTCTCGGTAACATGGATTCTCTTTTCTTTCTCCTGTAATTCTAGGGGTATGGGCATTATTGCTTAAACATTGTCACTGTGAATTTGTAGCATTTACGTTATAGATAAAGGTAGAAATGATGGGAAAGTGCCTTCTAGTTCACAGCAGTTCTAATCACTTGGTGAATCTTTTTTCTGTTTGTCTTCTAGTACTGACTTTTTTGACAAGGATGGAGTAATGAAAGACATCAGGGCAATTTATCAGGTTTATAATGCACTTCAGGAGAAGGTGCAGGTAACTGGTTTATTTACTATATTCATCTTATTTATATTGCCCAAATCTTTTAATTCTACTTTAATTTTTAATAATCTCCCAACTGACAAGTGAATTGTGGTCCAAAAATCAGAATGTGCTCTCCCAAAGTGATATAAGATGTAGGGAGTAGTCGCTCATGTCAGTCTATGAAAGCTGGTCTCACTCATTATGTGCCTTCAGTGGAAACTCTGAAGTACAGAATTAATATCACTCTTCTAAATACTCATGACCTCTTTAATGACAGCTTTTTTCCTGGGGAAATGTATTCCGAATTTAAAGAAGTATTGCTAAGAACACAGCTGTCCCATCACTTGTAAGTTGAGACTCGCCCAAAGGCACCCGTAACTCAGGACAGCTCTGCTTCCTAATTCTAGTTCGCTCACTCTGTCCGCAGCTGCCTCCACTGTGTGGGAAGATGCAGTGGAGCCTGTTCATTCCTCGGCAATCATGCAGCAAATATTTATGGAAACATCTCCTACAAGCCAGATCCTGAGCTAGGTGCTAAGAATACTTTCCCACGTTCTTTTCATCATCCCCAAAGTGTTCTTAGGAGTAATTTGTTCTAAAACCCTAAGAACAAAAGAGCCTTTGAGGACAAGGAGAGTGGTAGGGCTGAAGAAGCTGTTCCGGGTCTGGAGAAAGCCTAGCTTTGAGGAGGAAGGCCCCGTGGCATAGAGAGAGGAATGAAGGCAGCTGCTGGAAAAGAGGAAGGCAGACTGAGTTCAGCCTGGGGCAAAGAAGAACGCATGCAACGGGCAGTTTCCAGTGTCAGTTCTCCAAATTTGGGTCACGGTTACCCATAGCAGCATAGGGAACTTAATACAGCCTCACTCACTGGTGACCAGCCCACTTTCAGGCAGTTTCTGGTATTTCTGCTATGGAAGGAACATGTGGTGAAAAACAGCTTTGTGTCCTGAATTCATGACCATGCTCTTTTCAGACTCTCAGCACTGTCTAATGGACTTCAAAATGGCTGTCATACATTTCATTGACTGTTGGTTA
This sequence comes from Monodon monoceros, assembly GCF_005190385.1. Taxonomy (NCBI): domain Eukaryota; kingdom Metazoa; phylum Chordata; class Mammalia; order Artiodactyla; family Monodontidae; genus Monodon; species Monodon monoceros. The sequence continues at coordinate 75,035,478 of NW_021703781.1, forward strand.
AGGCCTGCCCTGCAAACACCAGTATCACGTGCAGTGCCCTGATAGGAGTGGTTACATTACATTGATATGGTCTCAAATAGTTACCTTTTATTAAATCTTGACTTTGAAACTTATTTTCTTTTTCAACTTTCCCTAATTATAAGTAGTTTCTGTTAAATAAATCTATGTTTCATCTGATGTTTGATTGTTGATTATAAATAAGAGTTGAAAGTATCTCATTCCTGTCTTTTGTTCATCCTTGTGTGCCAGACTGGTATCAGAAATTCCCTTTCCATATCAATAAAGATGAGTAAGAAAGGGAAAAGATGCGCTCTTTCCCGTCTTACCCTTCTTCTTTAAGAATGTATAAGCTAAATAGCATAATTATCTTAACGTAATTAAGAAGGCAGTTCACTGAGTAACGACAGTTTTGGTCTCTGGACCTTCATGGTTTTGTTCTACCTTAGGTGTCTGCTTTTTAACTCGATGAAGTGTCTGGACTCTTCCCAGGGTTATAATCGATGCTGTCTTTATGAAATGCCTTGTGCTTGGATTTGAAACTAATTGTTCTTGTTGTCATTTTTCCCTCAGGCAGTGTGTGCAGACGTAGAAAAAAGTGAGCGAATTGTTGAATCTTGTCAGGCAGAAGTGAACAAATTAAGAAGACAAATCACTCAGAGGAAGAATGAAAAGGAACAAGAAAGAAGTGAGCCTCCTATTAATTTTACCATTCAGAATCAGGGAAGTGTCTGGTTTTAAACATCAGATTACATAATAAATTACATGCATTCTTCTACACTCATCAAGCTCCAAGTTAGGCTGCTTGGAAGAGGGCATTCACTTGTCTTTAGACTTTTCCAGAAGGGAAGTACGGTTTTTCATGGTGTCCCTCTCAAGTCTCTGAAACTGGAAGAAAAAGAAGACCAAAGGTAGAAAGGCTGAAGCAAGTTACAATAAATCCTGAGAAGTGATATGATCTATGTACAGTGGATGTGATGTTTCTTACTAAGTTAACCCTGACATGCCTTGCACATAGGGACTGTGTCCTGTGTTCATTGGAACCTCGTAAAAGAGCTACCTAAAATTCTCTTAACTTTACATTTGATTCATGGGCAGGATCTCAACAAAGACTTTAAATGTCTGGTTTTTGATAGCAGTGGATGACTGGATACCATTAAGCTAAGGAACCAGCTGGTTGAATGAGAATTAGGCCCAAGAATCTATTATATTAATTCCAGCATGCTAACAAACATATTTGCTACAATGCCACCAGATTTTTTTTTAATTTATTTTTTTATTGAAGTATAGTTGATTTATAATGTAGTGTTAGTTTCAGGTATACAGCAAAATGATTCAGTTATACATATATATATAATATAATATATATATATTATATATATATGTATATATTCTTTTTCAGATTCTTTTCCGTTATAGGTTTTATTACAAGACATTGAACATAGTTCACTGTGCTATACAGTAGGACCTTGTTGATTATCTATCTTGTATATAGTAACGTGTATCTGTTAATCCTAAACTCCTAATTTATCCCCCCACCCACCCTTTTCCCCTTTGGTAACCACAAGTTTGCCTTCTATGACTGTGAGTCTATTTCTGTTTTGTAAATAAGTTCATTTGTATCACTTTTTTATATTCCACGTATAAGTGATAACATGATATTTGTCTTTCTCTGACTGACTTCACTTAGCATGATAATCTCTAGACCAATCCATGTTGCTGCAAATGGCACTATTTCATTCTTTTCTATGAATGCCACCAAATTTAACATTTGTAAGTAAAATCTATAAAATGTATGGCAAATAATATCAAGTGTAAAAGAGATAAGGGTATAACTAGCCTTTTCTAATTTAATAAGAATATTTGTAAACAAATTAAAATATAATTTATATTTCCAGGTAAATGATGTCTGATTCATTTCTACTGTTACATTATTCTAGAAATAATCAGAAATACAGACAGGGATTTCTGCACAAGAGCATTAATCACAACTTTATAATTACAAAATCTTGGAAACAACCTGTTACAGTAATTGAATAAACAAGAGTAGAATAGTTGAATACATTTCGGTATATCTATATAATGGAATATTGTACAGCCATTGAAGCGGATTTTTAATGACATAAGATAATATATAATCTTATATGAAAATGCTAGGATATAAAACAGTATAAACATATTATCTCAGCTCTTTTTTTTTTTTTTGTGGTACGCGGGCCTCTCACTGTTGTGTCCTCTCCTGTCGCGGAGCACAGGCTCCGGACGCGCAGGCTCAGCGGCCATGGCTCACAGGCCCAGCCGCTCCGCGGCATGTGGGATCTTCCCGGACTGGGGAGCGAACCCGTGTCCCCTGCATCGGCAGGCGGACTCTCAACCACCGCGCCACCAGGGAAGCCCTCTCAGCTCTATTTTAAATACATGTATACAGGGACTTTCCTGGCAGTCCAGTGGTTAAGACTTTGCGCTTCCACTGCAGGGAGTGCAGGTTCGATCCCCGGTGAGGGAACTAAGATCCCACATGCTGTGGCAAACAAACAAATAAATAAACAAACAGACATACACACACAAAGCTCGATAATAAAACTAGAATTCAGAAAAGTTGGGGTGCCTGACACCTAAAGTTTCTGTCTTTTAACCCCAAATCTTGTGCTATTTTCACCAAAATTTTAACAGTGTTATCTGGGTGATAGAATTGTGGGTGATTTTTTGTTTTTCTTTTCTAAATTTTGTACAGATCATTTTTATAATTTTTTTAAATGTACTTGAAAACAATTTAAAGGCCATAGGCTCATAGATGTAGGGCTGTTTCTGTTTTACCACCATAAAAATGCAGTAAAATTATGGCCTATTATGTAGAAAACTGGGCACCTAACCCAGGACTTTGAACTTTTAAGGAGAAAGAGATGTTTAAGAGTATTGTGACAAGTTGTTGTCAAGAAGTATTTTTTTTGACGTGAGGCCTGTTAAGGAAAAATTAACGTTCAGATGACTGCCAAGGATGGTGAGGACTGTTGATTTTATCCTCTGTCCCCCCAGTCTCTGAGTACAGTAAGCAACAGGTGAGGGAAACAGCACCAGATCTGGAGTTAAGAGACCTGTGCTATGAGTATCAGGGCCCCACTTCTAGCTGTTCTCTTAGTGAAGTCACTTAACCTTTCAGAGCTCCGGTTCTTTGCCTGTGTCATGGAAACAATAACATTAGTGATGACAGTAGTACTTCAGAGAGCTGTTTGGAGGCTTAAATGACTTAATGTATAGAAAAATCTTTTGTAAATTGTGAAATACTATGCAAATGTAAAATAATTCATAGTAATAATAAATTTCACTTCTTTGTTGCTATTTTCCAGAACAATCAGGTTGAACATTTAACGTATTGAAATGCAAAGCTGTGAAAATACAGAGCGTTACAGTTTTCTTCCTCTTTTCATCCAGGATTGCAACAGGCAATGATAAGCAGACAGATGTCATCTGAAAGTTTGGACCCCGCGTTCAGCCCTCGGATGCCCTATCCTGGGTTTGCAGCTGAAGGCAGAAGTGCACTTGGAGACGCAGAGGCCTCGGATCCTCCTCCCCCTTATTCTGATATTCACCCAAATAATCAGGAAAGTACTCTGAGCCATTCTCGCATGGAAACTAGCGTCTTTATGCCTCGACCTCAAGCCGTGGGCTCCTCCAATTATGCCTCCACCAGTGCTGGACTGAAATATCCTGGAAGTGGGGCAGACCCTCCTCCTCCTCAAGGAGCAGCCGGAGACAGTGCTGAGGGATCAGACGACAGTGATTATGAAAATTTGATTGACCCTACAGAGCCCTCTAATAGCGAATACTCATATTCGAGGGATTCTCGACCCATGACGCATCCCGACGGGGGCTCCAGGAACACTCAGACCTCCCCAATTTAACTAAACGAAAGAAACTCTCCACTTAGCAGTGTTAATTGCTCATTGAGAGAGTTTTTCTGAGGACTTAATCTTGGGAGAGAACTTTCTCAGACCCCTGGACTCCCCAGGACAAGCGCTTTTGGGCACAGAACTTGTAGGAGCCTCACGTCCACGGGTCCTCGCCTGCGGACTCAGTGTGCAGGTTTCACGACAGAACCATTAAGATAATCAAATTGTCCTAATTCTGGTGCGATTCATGGATGTACTGGTAAATATAGGCAAAGAGAAACTTATCAACGTAGTTTCTGTTCTTTAAAATAAATTGGAAATTAGAGACTAAGCACAATTAGTCTATAAATGTTCTATAAATCAAAACCTTACCTCTTGCACTATCATGCCTTGAAATTTACCTTTTCAAAGGGAAACTAGTTTAGCAGCAGCCTTCAAAGAACCTTCTTTCTATGATGAGCCAAATTCATCTCTGCCAGAAAAGAAATTTTGATAATTCCAAGAAGCCTGATTGGAACAAATCAGACGTGTACCTTCTTTTGTCTGCATGACTTTGTGAGATCAAAAGAGAGGGCTTTGTTTCAACTTTTTTCTACTAGCCTGATATGTATTGTCACTTAAAATGGTTGCCTTTAAAAAAAAATGTAGAAATACTAATTACCAGTAAGTAATCATCCAAATAAGTATGACATGAAATAAATTACTTATTTTTCTTTCGGGGAATTACAGTGACTGCTATGTTGCACTAGCCACACTTATGGTCTCTGTTCTAGAGTCTTAAATGAAGGACACACAGCAGTATAACAGAAAGGAGTTATGTTCCAGACCTGAGTTTTATGATGAACAGATTCCAGACACAGTGGATTTAGCCAAGTTCATACGTAAGGAAATAACTCGTTTAGATCTTCTGACAAATCCTAGTGTTAGTTTTATTTGTGGAAGAAAGACATTTAATAAACTGTTTGGGAATCTCGATTATTGAATAAAGATTCATTTTCAGTCTGAATAACCATACTTTTTTGAGTTGACATTTGGAAGATAGCTGTGGAATGTGTAGAGACTTTCCGTTGGGATGCACTTACATTTTTATTTAATTACTGCTTGTTTTCTAGTCTTAGGCCCAGAATGTGTGAAACCACTAAAGACATTCATGAGAATGATAGGCTCCTGGTTTGGAAATGACAAGACCCCCTCCCCCCATTTATGGCGGGGTTAGCCCGTGAAGCTAATGCCATGGATTATAGCTGCCTTTCCTTTGGACTAGTTAAAACCTGTCAGAATAAGGAAGTTGTTAAAGAGGCTTAAGCTCCGGGTTCTGGAAAAGCAGTTTCATTTTGTAGGAGAGAAGTTTACTCTAGTCTGACTGGAAATGAAATGCTAAAACTGCCATTCTTCAGATATCTACTGTATGGGGTCTGTATCTTCCTACTCTCCAGTTTTGTTGGCCTTATACCACTGCCATTTGATTTGAAATGTTGCAGACCGCTGTATCTGCAAATGTGTTCCAGTGTTTATCAGCTCCCTTCTAGCGGCTTCAGCACCAGTGTGAATTTAATTTTTTTTTTTAAGTGCCATCACCATCTCTGTTCAGATTTTGACATTCAGGAAAATATTTTTATTTTTATGCCATTCCGAAACCTACAATGTATATCTGACAAAGCAGTTAAATGTGACAATAAAAACTTATTTAATCGTGGTACTATTGTTTTAATGTCTGTCTCAACACCCGGCAAGGTCTTGCTTAGTTTACTCATTCTAGCTATTCTTAGTTGACATCATACAGTATTTTAAAAGGCATGAAAACTCACCTCCATACAGATTTTTTTTTTTAAATCTGACTGGTTTCAGGGGAAATCCAAGAATAAAATTTACTAAAAGGTTCCTATGGATTTCAAGAATGTGTTGCATATCAAGTTATCCAGAGGACTGAGGATCAGTTGAGTAGAAAATTGAACCTTAGTTCCCAAAAGGCACCTTTCATATAAGAACCGATCTTGTTCGAAGAGGCTGCTCAGCCGAATCACCTACTGATTGAGATGTTATAGAATTTGGTGCTCCTAGAGTGTCTTTGGAATTACGGAATCGCCTTAGAATGAGTGTCTGCTGGCTGACAAGTATCTTCTGGGTTCTCTGGGGGCCATGCCAGGTTAGTGCTGTATCTCTTCCAGAGTCCAAGGTGATAGGCTTCTTTCATCAGGATTTTAAAATGGGGATTGTAGCCTTTTAGGATTCTACTCTATGTCTCCTCCAACTAATTTAGAGAAAAGAAGACTGGATTCTTTTAACTTACTGGAAAGTCTGGAAATGCTTATTAACATGCTGTAATTGGCTTTTCTGGAGAAGGATCAAAACGTAGAAACAGAAATCTCATCTCCAAACATTCAAATCCTAATTTAAAATTCTAGACACTGTGGGGCAATGACCATAACTGCTTTAATAAAAAGATTTAAATTGACCACCTTGTGAATTCATATTTTAAGGAGGTAAGAAAAGAGTTGGGGAATATAAAATTTAAATACAATAGAAGTAATGGTTATTAATTGTGCTCTGGGTCTGATTTGCCTTGACTGTAGGTTTCATCTCAGTTACTAAAAGATCTTCACTCTGTTACAAGGTTCTGCTTCATCCTTTCCCACGGCAAGCCTTAATTCTGCTGGACAGGGAGCCTGAAGGCAACTTGTTCTGCAAATGTGGTGCTAATAAATAATGGAAAATGTTTACTTTTCAACTTTATGACAAACAGATTTGGGGAAAGTTCTGGGATTTAGCTTAACTGCCTTCTTTTTTACAGTGGTTTTTGTGATGTCCTAGATAAGGCAGGGGAGTCAGGACATAGAGTCCATCCAAATTGGGTTACTCTGGGTTCGTTCTGATCCCTGGAGATTGGGGGAGGGGCACCCTCTAGCAGTGAGGTTTTGGAACATCGACAGGGAGATGTGCCCTTGAATGCCGTATGCTACACATGGTCTAGAATGTAGAACTTGGAAGTGGCCTTCTGTTTGTGCAGATTTAGCAAAAGGTAGTTCATCTCAGCATTTTTCAATAGCAAAAAAACTAGAAATTAATGGTAATGATAGTGGAATGGTTAAGTTTTGGCGCACCCACAGAAGATACAGGCTGCAGCCACTAAGTGTATTGAGGTAGAAATCAAAAAGATTTCTTGACATGGAAAGATTGTTTCTAGATATGCAATGAAGAAAGCCAGGTTTCCAAATAGTATGGAAGGTATGATCTGATTTTTGTGGGGGAAAAGTTTTTATGTAATATTCCTGTTGAAAGAAAACAATCTAGAAGGATATTCACCAAAGTGGTAACAGTGTTGACCCTAGATCATGGCAGTTCTTCCATCCTTCGCTTATTGCATTTTCTAATATTTCTGCAGTAAGTGTATAATAAAAGACTTCAGAAATGTTGGGTCATTGGCTACATGAATTATTTCATGCACACCGCCCTGTAGAGGTGATTCTGGAAACATTCTTGACTGTGCGTCTCTTCACCACCACACTTCAGTGTTTTAGATTTGTGGCCAATGCAAGATCAGCCTTGTTGCTGCTGCTAACTTCCCTGCATTCAACTTTTATTTCCAGATGATACCATGTTTTTGCATTGACACTGATTCTTTTTTCTAATAAATCTAGAGCCAGTTCCACTTGTCTTAGTTCAGAATCCATTTCCTAAATTTCCAAGAAGCATTTAAGAAGTGCTTTCTGAGACTGAAAGCGATTCAAAACTGGAGCAATTACTAATGATATTTCTCTAAGGCATAAGTGCTCACTACAAAATGGAGTTTTGGAGTCTTAATATGTACGAATGATTTCCTTGATCTTGCAGGTAACTCTCTGCAGGATTCGTGTGTTCTGCTTGTGGTTATTCCCTTTTTCCTTTGTTTTTGGCCGTTCCACTCGGCTTACGAGATCTTACTTCACCAACCAGGGACTGAACCCGGACCCTCAGCAGTGAAAGCGCAGAGTCCTGACCACTGGACTGCCAGGGAAGTCCCATGTTTATTCTTTAGTACGGTGCCTTTCCTGCTCCAGGAGCCTTAGATTGTGTTATGTGTTAGGAGGTGTAGGCCCCTGATAGTCCAATCCACATACAAACGAGCCTGCGACGTGTTTGATTCCAAAGCAAATATATGCTTGCTTGGGACATTTGCTGTGGCCAACCAATTGTGGGCATTGCTTCATAGAGCTCAGGGCCATTAGTCACTTATCTTGACTGATTAGAAACAGCTGTGGTTTAGCTGTACTAAGATGTGGGTCATCCAAAACACCTTTCAGACAGTTTCAGGTGGTGGGTTTGTTGGAGAAATTTGGGGGCAATTACCCCTCTCTAGAAATACAGTCAGCCCTCCATATCTGTGGGTTCTGCATCTGTGGATTCAACCAACCTCGGATTTAAAATATTCAGAAAAAAAATTCTAGAAAGTTCTAAAAGGCAACACTTGGGGCTTCCCTGGTGGTGCAGTGGTTGAGAGTCTGCCTGCCGACGCAGGGGACACGGGTTCGTGACCCGGTCCGGGAAGGTCCCACATGCCGCGGAGCAGCTGGCCCCGTGAGCCACGGCCACTGAGCCTGCGCGTCCGGAGCCTGTGCTCCGCAACGGGAGAGGCCACAACAGTGAGAGGCCTGCGTACCACAAAAAAATAATAAAGACAACACTTGAATTTGCCATGCACTGGCAACTATTTACTTAGCCTTTACATTGTATTAGGTGTTATAAGTAATCTAGAGATGATTTAAAGTACAGAGGAGGATATGTGTAGGTTATATACAAATACCCCCCCCCTCCATTTTATATAAGAGACTTGAGCATCTTCGGGTTTTGGTATCTGTGGAGCGGGGTTGGGGGGATACCAAGCCATCCCCCTGTGGATACCGAGGGATGGCTGTAGTAAGTCCAAGGTAGATCCCTGGCACATGTGAGATGGAAAGTTGAGACCAATTTTATGCAATGTGAATCCTTAAAAAGTTCTGCATCTTCTCAATCTGTCACAATCCTACTCATTGTTTAAGGCCCAGCTCAGATGTCGCCACCTTTAGGAAACCTTTCTGACTCACCTGGAAAGACTGTGCAATCTGAGTACCTTGTTCAAACCTCTGTCTGCCACCTTGCACATGTCTTGGAATAGCACTCAGCACGTTGTATGGAGTTTTCGGTCATGTGTCTGACGCCCCAGCAGGACGTGAGGCCCCCAAGGGCAGGAAAAGGACTGAGGCATCTCAGAATTCCTAGCACCAGCACAGGCTTGGTATAGAGTGGGTGTCAATAAATATTTGTTGCCTGAATGTTGAATGAAAAGAGAGGGACCCAAATAAAGCTGCCCATAGATACACTATTTCCTGAAGAATTAGGCGAGAAGACAGGGATTATCATCCAGAGAGGTTACTAGTAAAATTTTTGACTTCCTTAAACTGCTCTTGTTATGAAGAACTTACTGATAGGCAGTTTCCTCCCCAGGCCTGTTGGGGCCATTATCCAGGGCACAAGGGTGTGCACAAATTCAGTAGAGTGTTGAGCAAGATGGAGAATCAGATTTCCACTCAGGACCTCCGTGATCTCATTTGTAAAATGGGCTTGCGGGTGATGCTGCTTGCCCTGCGGGGTGGTGGAGGGAATTGCTCAGAAACGTAAAAATGCCTTTGTAAACTGTAAAGCATCAAAGAAGCAATTACCTGACAGCTGGCCAGAGCCCATTTGGACGTCTTCCTAGGTAAAGTGCCCTGGGAAGCCAAGGCCATCTCGAAGAACATTACATGCAGTCCCCTGGAGAAACCCAGAAGGGCCCGGAAAGTAGTCCCATGAGTACAGTTTCTTCCACTGATTGGGTTTTCTTCCAAGGCCAGGATGGGGTTCTCCAACCACATGTGAGGGAAAGCCTTGTGCGGCTCCCAGAACTGTAACCTCTTTTCATTCAACATTCAGGCAACAAATATTTATTGACACCCACTCTGTGCCAAGACATAGGACAGAAAACTGTTCAAAGAGCAAGATCTGCCACTTAGAAACAGCTGTTGTCTTCAACTTCATCCTCTGTGACCTTTCACTTGGGCAAACAAGTATGAGTGAACCCTAGAAAGTTAAGATTGGTGAAAGATATTTTACCCTTTAAAAAAGGGATGAAAATACTCTGATCTGTTTTATAAAGTTGGCTGCCTTGGCATGTGATTGGTATTCTGTGAGAGCAAGAAAAAAACTTGACAGTGACCAAGGTCACAATCAGTGATCCATGGGATTTGGGTTTGGGCTAGTTGCCAATGCGTATTCAGGGTCTAGCTGTGTTTGACTTCACCATCTCCAAATCATTCACTCATTCTTTCTTTCCTCTCTATTTTTCTAATATGAAAGTTTTTAAAGATACACAAAAGAAATTAATACGAAGAACCATCCTTTTTCCTCCCCCATCTTCAAGGATTATCAGTTTGACACCTTTGCTTAATCTACCCCTTTTCCTTTAAAAAATTATTGCTATGTTCTTTTAAAATATACCTCCAACATCCCAGCCATTTTTTTTTTCTTTTTTTTTTTTGCGGTACGCGGGCCTCTCACTGTTGTGGCCTCTCCCACTGCAGAGCACAGGCTCCGGACACACAGGCTCAGCGGCCATGGCTCAAGGGCCCAGCCACTCCGCGGCATGTGGGACCTTCCCGGACTGGGGCACGAACCCGTGTCCCCTGCATCGGCAGGCGGACTCTCAACCACTGTGCCACCAGGGAAGCCCCAGCCATTTTTTTTTAATGATGATTTTCTTTCTTTTTAAAAAAAAAAAATTATTTATTTATTTATTTGGCTGCCCCGGGTCTTTGTTGCGGCACGTGGGATCTTGGTTGCGGCATGCGGACTTCTTAGTTACGGCATGTGAACCCTTAGCTGTGGCATGCGCGCAGGATATAGTTCCCCGACCAGGGCCCCCTGCATTGGGAGTGTGGAGTCTTACCCACTGGACCACCAGGGAAGTCCCAACATCCCAGCCTTTTGCCTATTTTTAAATACTTCTGTGTGTATATCTGAAAACTAAGGACATTTTCTTATACAACCACAACCCCATTATCACCCCTAATGAAATTAATAATTCCTTTGTATTATCTATTGCTTTGTCCATGTTCCAATGCCCTTGGATGTCTCCAAAATCTCTGTTTACAGTGGCAAGATCTCACTGTCACCCCTTAATCAAGTGATCAGTCTTAGCATCACTAACAGGGACACAGAATGACATCATGGGCCTTCTGATGTGATGCCATTATGAGTGCACTGTGAAGTATTTTTACCCATTTTCTAACCTGAATCTAATCAAGTCTTTAAGCCTAACTTCCAGTTTACAAGAAATAGACAAGGACAAGGTAAACAATATCATGACCAAACAATCAGACAAATCCAGAACATGGGACATTCTATGAGATAACTGGCCTAATGTCTTCAAAAAGTCATTGTCATGGGGGGAAAAAAAAGTACAGGGACCGTTCTGACTAAAAGAGTTTATAGAAATGCAACAAGCTTGATTGGCTTTGACTTTGAAAAAAACTATGCATTAGGACCGGCTCACAGACTTCGAAAACAAACTTATGTTTACCAAAGGGGAAACGTGGGGAGGCAGGAGGGATAAATTAGGAGCTTGGGATGAACATATACACACAGCTATATTTAAAATAGATAATCAACAAGGACCTACTGTATAGCACGGGGAACTCTACTCAATACTCTGTAATAACCTATATGGGAAAAGAATCTGAGAAGAATGGATATATGTATATGTATAACTGAATCCCTTTGCTGTACACCTGAAACTTAAGACAACATTGTAAATCAACTACACTCCAATATAAAATAAAAATTAAATTAAAAAACTATACATTAGGGGAAATTTGAATAAAGACTAGGTTAGATGATATTAGAAAATTATTGGGAATTCCCTGGTGGCACAGTGGTTAAGACTCCATGCTTCCAATGCAGGGGGCCTGGGCTCGACCCCTGGTCAGGGAACTAGATCCCGCATGCATGCCGCAACTAAGAGTTCGCATGCCACAACTAAGGAGCCTGCCTGCCACAACTAAGACCCAGAGCAACCAAATAAATAATAAATAAATAAATATTTTTAAAAAGAGAGATGGCCAACTCTTAAAGAGAAAGATAATTCTAGTGAGTTTTCTTAGGCACAATAATTATATTATTGTTATGTGAGAGAATCGCCTGGATTTTAGGAAATACAGGCTGTATGTTTGGGGTGAAAAGTCATGACGTCTACAGCTCGCATTCAAATGGCTCAGAAACCACATATACAGAGAAAGACAATATGGCAAATGTTAACAACTTCTGAATCTAGGTGTTTATTGTACTATTCTTTCTACTCTTCTGTGTGTTTGAAAATTTACGTAATAAGCTGGGGGAAAATAAAAATAAAACAGGGCTGATTTCTACTTCACTGTTTCACAGGCAGGATGATATTAAAAATATTCAATGACTGATATGGAATATAAATTAATATAGAAATTAAAAATTAATATATTTCTTTTATTCTTGAGATAACCTAAAATATATATATATTTCATATATATAAAATGAAAGGGTACATATTGTCATATGACTAATTCACCCCATTATTCTAAGAATTTCCAAATTATTTTTTGATATTTAGACAGTGTGATCTTTTGTTTAGCACAGCTGTCACTAGCTAAATGGCGCCCCCTGTCTGGGCCATGATCTGACTTAGGAATTACACCAAACTTTTCCAACCGCTTTCTCATTAAACCAACAGCATCGAGTGACACAGTCTAGGTAGAGAATCACTTTTATTGTCAACAGCTCGCTCTGGACACTGGAATTTCTCTCAGCTAAACCCAAAGCATTTACATATGGAATTTTTCTAGCTTTTATCGTAGAAAGGTTTTTATATAGCCAATTTCTCTATTATCAACTATCTTGAAAATATTTTGTTAGAATGTCATATAAGGTGGCTAAATTTTATTAATTTTTGTTTACTCAAAATCTACAGAGCTTTGCAAATGTCAGCTGGCCTAATTTCAGGATCAAATAAATGAAAAGACATCAAAGTTTACTATGTTTATTTACTTTTATCATAAAACAGCAAACATGTTCTCATGTAATTTATTAGATAAATAGGTTTTTTTCCTAGGAATTGCCACTTTGTTTTTTCATAAGGTATATCATATTTCTTTGTTTTTCTAATACTTTCTGCTCCTTTTCATGGTGTCCATTATCAGTTTTATATGCTCAATCACTTTTATTATTTTATCAGCTTCAAGAACCAAAACATGTCTTTCTTGTAGAACTAAAGAAAGTACTGACATCTCTGTTAGAATACCATTTACTAAAGTCTCTTTAAGTGTTTTCATTTTCTAAATATTAGCTACTACTATTTTATAATTTCTATTAAAGATAATATTGAAGGCTCAGTTCAATTTCCAAACTACTTTTGTAGCTCTAGCACCTCACTGAGATACAACTATTCTTCTGATTTTCCATTTTAAGGTTCTCAGCTTGTAAGATATATTATTTAATTTTATCTGATATTTATTTGATGTAGTAGTAAATATAATGCTTTTTAAAGAAGAGATTTAAAGTTATTTAATTGATTTACATCTTTTAATGCATCATTCACAAGATAATTGAATATATCCACTAAGTATCAAAACATCCAGAAAATCTTCTAATCTTTGGCCAGAACCTTAGACCTTCTTACTAGCATTACATGGACACTATCCACACAAAATCAATCATGTTTACTTGTAAAGTCTTCTCAGTGGAATAATTTTTCTTGAGTACCAACAATAAAGCTTAAAATGCTACTTCAAATATTGTTACAGGAGGACAAGGAAAACCATTAAATATCACCGAAGTCTTAAATTTCACTTTTAGTTAAACTATCAAGATATTTCTATACATAAAAGATGAAGGTTCATCAATAAGGATTACAATTTTATTTCCTTCATTTATAAATGTTCCAAAACGATATTTTCTTATTTTGGTAGATTTGTTTTGCAACAAGTTTTTTTTTCACTTGTTTACTTTTTAACTAATAGCTTTATTGAGATATAATTCACATATCTTAAAATTCGCCCTTTAAAATTGTACAATTCAGTGGTTACTAGTGTATTCACAGTTATGCACCTGCATCACTATCTAGTTTTGTACCATTTTCATCACCCCTAAAAAGAAACTCCATTCCCCGCCTTATCCCAGCCCCAGGAAACCACTAATCTAGTTTCTGTCCCTATAGATCTGCCTACACTGGACATATCATATAAATGGAATTATACAAAATGTGGTCTTTTGTGTCTGGCTTCTTTCACTAATCATATTTCAAGGTTCATACATGTTGTAGCATATATTCATTCTTCTTTACTGTCTATGACCAATAATATTATATTATATTATATGGATATACCACATTTTGTTTATCCATTCATCAGTTGGTAGACATTTGGGTTGCTTCCACTTTTTGGCAATTATAAATAATGTTTTGCAATGAGTTTTGCAGTAATACGTAACTCCTCCCATTAATAGGTGGAGTCTATTTCCCTACTTCTTGAATCTGAGCTGACTTTTATTTGTTTATTTATTTATTTATTTATCTATTGGCCCCACCATGTGGCTTGTGAGATCTTAGTTCCCCGACCAGGGATCAAACCCTGGGCCCACAGCAGTGAAAGCGCCAAACCCTAACCATTGGACAGCCAGGGAACTCCCCAGAGCTGGTTTTATGATTTTCTTTGGCCAATAGAATGTAACAGAGGCCTGAGGGCTTCTGCTGGCCCTCTTCATCCTTTCCTCCATCATGTGAACAGGCCCAGAAAGGTCTGCTGGGTCATGAGAGACGTTATGGAGGACAGTCCAGTAGTCCAGGTCAAAACCATCCTAGACGAGATCTACAATCAGTTGACCCCAAAACATGTGAGAGAGCCCAGCCGAGATAGCAGGCCTGCCTATCCGTCCCACAGCTGACTGCTGATAAATGAGGGAGCTGAGCCAGGACCAGAAGAATGGATCAGCTGAGCCCAGCCTAAATTGCCAACCTGCAGACTGTGAGCTAAATAAAATGTTGTTGTTATAAGCTACTACCTTTTTGGAATGATTTCTTAAGCAGCAATAGCTAGCTGATGCAGGTGGGAACGGGCCTGGGTGTTAATGTTGAACATTTGATAAAGGTGAGGAAATCTCATGATGTATGGTGCAGTTCACCCCATCAGCCCTGAAGCACTGCCACCATCCAGGTTCTATGGACCAAAAAGGCAGGAAGGGTGGAATAAAGTGGACCCCAAATGGAACAAGCCAGTTGACATCTAGATGACCAAGGAAAAGTGTCCCCAGATCCCATCATCCCCCCAGAGGGCCATGGCTGCACAGTATAAAGAGCCTTGAACTGTGATGGAAGAGACCTGCACGAATATGCTATGACCTTGAACAAAACACTACACCTCCCTGGATCTCAGTTTCCTGACCTGTAAAAGTAAGGGGTGGCAGTAGATAACTTCTGAGGTCCCATTACCACCAAGCTTTGATGAATCCATCTTCCTAGAAGATTTCAGGTGAAGTCAATGTTCTTAAATCTACTTGTTCTCAGTATTCCACTACAGAGTGGACTCTCATAGAGCACAGAATCTGGTGGATTACAGAATCTGGCTCCTCCTCTGGCTTGATCTTGTGTCTAAGTCTGGGCTTTCCTATCCTGGCCATGCCTGCAAGCGTCTGGGTCTGAGCTGCCCCTCCAGGCCCTGTGGACCCGCTAACCCAGTGGATCCAACACACCGGGCTCTCCTCATCAGGGCAGGTCCTGAGAGAGGTCATGCGCTATCTTCGGAAGGAGAAAGTCCTAGGCCAGCCTGGCATGGGTTGGGAAGATGGTGTGTCTCCTTGGAGGCAAGTTCCTGCATTCACACATTCATTCATTACGAACACTTGAGCACCTGCTGTCAGGATGTGTTAAGTGCACAATTCATGCTCTCTGTGTTAGTGGGAGCCCCTAACTCCCCTTCCATGTGGTTCTAGAAGGGCTCTCAGAGGACCCTGAGCCCCCAGTCACCCCGGTCATGGTGATGGGCATGTGACCGAAGCTAGGCCAGTCTAGAAATTTGAATCTTGGGAGGAGACATGCAGAGTTGGAAGGTGGCTGGAGCTAAGTCACCTGGTGGCTGTAGCTGGAGAGAGGCCTCAAGGTGTTGCTTCTCCTGAGATCCCCGGAGATGTCCTAGTTCCTGCCCAGCCTGGCCCTGAAGCCTCCCAGGAAATCCTGACGTCTTGCCGAAGTTAGAGAAGGTTAGTTTTTATTCCTTGCGACTATAGAACCCTTGCTGATACACAACTTTCAAGGAGCTTCCGGTCTAGAATTCCAAAAAGCACCTATCACAGGCCCCCCAAAACCCGCGTGGTAAATAAACGTTAGTCACTTGGTTAATTATTGGTAGGAATGTAAAGGATAAATCCGTGAATAATTGGGATGGGGAGGGGGTGCAGAGGGAGGTTTCAGAAGATCTTCCAAGTGTCTAGGGAGAGGCAGCATGGTTTAGGACACCCGCAGACAAACCCTGAGGGACTCCAGTGCATTGGGCATTAGTCTAGGCCCTGAGGGTGAGCACACGAGACAATGGCTGTGAAATCAATTATCAGAATACAAGGCAATATGTGAAATAATAAACACATCTTTAAAGTATGGGAATAGCACAAAGGTGGGTCAGGAAAGGCTTTTGGGAGGAAGTACATCCAGGCAAGGTTTGAAAGATGGGAGAGGAGATTTCCAGGCCAACAAGAGGGGAGGGGTGGCATGTACAAAGCCTAGGAGACAGGAAAATGGCTTGTTTGCTCAGTGGGTGTCCAGTAGTTGTTTTATTTTATTTTATTTTTTAATTAACAAACTTTATTTTTGAGAGCAGTTTTAGGTTCACAATAAAACTGAGTGGAAAATACAGTTTCCACAGGACCCCTGCTCCTATACATGCATAACCTCCCCCGCTATCAATATCTCACACCAAAGAGGTACCTTTCTTTTTTTTTTAAATTTCATTTATTTATTTATTTATGGCTGCGTTGGGTCTTCGTTGCTGCACATGGGCTTTCTCTAGTTGCAGCGAGCGGGGGCTACTCTTCGTTGCGTTGTGCGGGCTTCTAATTGCGGTGACTTCTCTTGTTGGGGAGCACGAGCTCTAGGTGTGTGCGCTTCAGTAGTTGTGGCTCGTGGGCTCAGTAGTTGTGGCTCATGGGCTCCAGAGCGCAGGCTCAGTAGTTGTGGCACACGGCTTAGTTGCTCCGTGGCATGTGGGATCTTCCCGGACCAGGGCTTGAACCTGTGTCCCCTGCATTGGCAGGCTGATTCTTAACCACTGTGCCACCAGGGAAGTCCCCCAAAGTGGTACATTTCTTACAATCGATAAACCTATGTTAACACATCATTTTCATCCGGAGCCCGTAGTTTACCTTAGGGTTTACTCTTGCTGTTGTACATCCTATGGGCTTTGATAAATGTATAACAACATGTACCCACTATTACAGTATCATACAGAGTAGTTTCACTGCCCTAAAAACCCTCTGTGCTCTGCCTGAGCAATCAGTAATGTGTCCACTGATCTCCCTACTGTCTCTATAGTTTTACCTTTTTCAGAATGTCACATAGTTGGAATCATACACTTTGTAGCGTTTTCAGACTGGCTTCTTTCAGTTAGTAACATATGTTTAAGTTTCCTCCAACGTCTTTTCTTTTTTTTTAATCTATTAACTTTTTCTCTTTTTAAAAAAATTAATTTTATTTATTTATTTTAATTTATTTATTTTTGGCTGCATTGGGTCTTCGTTGTTTCACGTGGGGTTTCTCTAGTTGTGGTGAGCGAGGGCTACTCTTCATTGCGGTGCACAAGTTTCTCCTTGTGGTGGATCCTCTTGATGTGGAGCACGGGCTCTAGACCGCAGGCTCAGTAGTTGTGGTGCAAGGGCTTAGTTGCTCCGCGGCATGTGGGATCTTCCCGGATCAGGGCTCGAACCCGTGTCCCCTGCATTGGCAGGCGGATTGTTAAGCACTGCACCACAAGGGAAGTCCCTCCACTACAGTTTTGACTTGCACTTCCCTAGTGACACGTGATGTCGATCATCCTTTCAGGTGCCCATTGCACATATCTTGGGGTATTATTTGCATTACAAATAAATGGAAGCTGCAACCCAAATCCTGATCTTTGCCCAGGTCGAATCCCCCATTCCACTTTGTCCAGTGTGAGATGGGAGGTGACAGCATGTCTCCTGCTACCTGGGGGAGGCAGAAGGGTGAGGCTTGTGACTTCCTGAAGAAGGTGGCTTTGAACACGTGAGACCCAGCAGGAGGCCAAGAGGAGTGTGTCTGCCTCTCGGCTGCCCTAGAATAAACAGTACTCTGGCCCTTGGCTCTTTTTGACCCAGAATCGTCCCTCCAGTTCTGACCGGGTGGGCGTGAGCCTTGGCCGGTTGGCTTGCTCCGTGGCTGGCGATTCCACCCTTCCCCTCCTGTTTCAACAACTGCTCATTTTTGACTGAAAGGTTCCAAGCTCCCAAGTGAGCATTTTCACGTACATTGATGGCATGGACGTTTCTGGCAGTACAGCCTGCATGCCAAGCCAAAGCTCCCATCACTGACAATTCTCAGAGTGACGTCAGGTGCTGAAGTCCCACGGGACCAGCAGCATTTAGAAAGAGAAGGTGAGTTTCCTGGAGAGGAGCCACTAATTGACTGACTCATCCTGGCGTGCCAGGGACTTCTCAGTTTTAGCACTGAAATTCTCACATGGTGGAAACTCCTTAAGATGACTGGTCACCCTACCACTAGTCTCTAAACTGAACTCAAGGATCCAAATGGCATTTTAAGAGCTGGTGATTTTGTAGGATCACCATCCCGACAAACCCCTCGTGATTTTCCCAGCCTACTTTAACAGCCTGATCCTCCTGGGGGCAAAATCGGCAAACCTGATTGCATCCTGGGCGAGTCAGGGCTAGTAAAACTCTAGGTTGAATGTATTCACTCGTAGGCTGTATAAATGAGAAGAAACGAACATGCCTGGATGAAGAGTGACCTCAGGTTAAAGAAAAGCCAAAGTGAGAAGTCCACTGGGGGTGGGGTGGGAGAAGAGTGAATAGAGCAGTCCTGGCCTCCATGAGATGTCTCACATCAGTCAGGGTCCTCCAAATAATCAGGACCACCTCACCTGCCGCGTGCTCCTCTTTAGGAGTGACCCCTACTTTCTCGTTCCTTTCAGAGCGGAGGCACTATCTCTGCACCACCCACGCCCCTTCCCCGCTCCCCCGCCACCTGTCCAGGCCATCAGCTCTGGTCCAGCTGGAAGGATTCCCCATCCATTCAGTCCAGGCTTCTCTCCTGAGCCCCCTCCCCCAGCGCACCAGCTGTCTCAGGGAAGCACTGAGGCTTTCTGCACGAACTTGCTCCCTGTCCGCAGGTGATGGAGACCCCCCCACCTCCATGGAGCAGTGACCGCAGGGCCTTTCTGGCCACATCTGCTAGGCCTGGAAAGTAGCTTAAAACAATGCTATGAGGTCATCTTTGCAATCAGAATCTCCTGGTGTTTGAATTCCTTAATGGTGTGCCCTAGGGCAAGTTACTCAACGCCTCTGAGCCTCATCTGTAGGTGGAGATGAATGGTAATACCTT
Organism: Monodon monoceros; assembly: GCF_005190385.1. Taxonomy (NCBI): domain Eukaryota; kingdom Metazoa; phylum Chordata; class Mammalia; order Artiodactyla; family Monodontidae; genus Monodon; species Monodon monoceros. The sequence goes on from NW_021703781.1 coordinate 75,054,999, forward strand.
TCATAGGGTTTTTGTGAGGATTAAGTGAAATAGAGTACATGAAGTCCTGAAAACAAAGCCTGGAAAGAAGCCAAAACTGAGAACCTGTGGCTACTATTGTCTCAAATTACATCCTCATCCCAGGCACACAGTTTTATAGCTAATAGAACAGCAAACACTGGTGCTGGGAGCTTTCCCACAGATGGGGCCCCATGCAAGAGCCTGGGAGCCACTGTGAGATGTGAAGAGCCTTGGGGGCTCTGGTTGCCTCTTCCTCAGTGTATCTGTTGACTACAGTGGTCTTTGGGTAATAAAAAGGTCATGAAACCACAGATTGGTCTAGCCCAGCCCTGCCCCCTATAACTTTCTGTAATGATGAAAATGTTCTACACCTGCATTGTCCAATACAGTAGCCACTAGCCACGTTGTGGGCTAACACAGTGGAAAAACTGAGTTTTTCATTTTATTCAATTTTAACTAATTTGAATCTAGATTTAAATAGCCACATGCCATGTGATCAGTGGCTACCATAATGGGAGGCACGGGATGCTCACCCATTATGTGGAGGGAACCGAGGCAAGGGCAGCCTTGTGATGTGCCCCCCGGCCACAAAGCCAGTAAAAGAACCAGAGCCCAGGCCTCCTGCCTTCTCCTTCAGCTGGTCTGCTCCAGACCATCGCAGACTCAGAACGTCAGCCCAGTAGGGATCATCTCGGGCAACATATGTCCCAGATAGAAGAAAACAAAGAACAGGCTGGAGCATTCACTCTGGAGCCTCTGTGGAGTTTGGCACCCAGCTCAGGAGGCTTGGCTGTCTTTGGCTCAGCCGGCAATGCCCCTTGTGGTGTCCTGGCCAGAGCCAGGCAGGGGTCAGGAGACCTCTCCTGGGCAGCTGCAATCTCAGCGACCCCTTTCCTGATCCTCACACACCCCCCTGCCCCAGCTCAGACTGTTAGAGTGGAACCAAGGTGGAGGTCAGCCAGATCACAGGCCACGCACACACCCCGCCTCCCCATTCCCTAGGCCTGCCCGCTCAGAGGTACCCAGGTGGAGGATCAAATTAATCCCTGTTCTTCATCCAGAGTTTGGCACTCAAATCTCCACCCACCTAGGGAGAGTGGGCACAGAGATGACTGAGGCTGCATGACATCCAAGCCCTCAGGAGAAGGAGGATGGCGCAAGATCGCTGGCACCTTTCTCTAGCCATCTGTTCCCTACCAAATCCAGCCTGAGCGCGCTTTGCCACAGCCAATGCTGGGAAATTGTGCTCTGGGCTCCTGGAGACCTGGCGGGACCAACTGTCAGCCCCATTTCCTTGGGGAGGATGTGGCATCTTCTCTCCTCCCTCCCTCCCTCCCTCTTTTTCTATTCTACACTCCCCTCGCACTTTCCCCTTCCCTTCTCTATTGTTTGACTAAATTTTTTTTTTTTTTTTTTTTTGCGGTACGCGGGCCTCTCACTGTTGTGGCCTCTCCTGTTGCGGAGCACAGGCTCCAGACGCGTGCAGGCTCATTGGCCATGGCTCACGGGCCCGGCCGCTCCACGGCATGTGGGATCCTCCCGGACCGGGGCACGAACCCGTGTTCCCTGCATCGGCAGGCGGACTCTCAACCACTGCGCCACCGGGGAAGCCCTGTTTAACTAAATTTTTAATCAAAGCGTAACATATATACAGAAAAGGACACAATCATAAATGCATAGATTGTTGAATATTTGACAAAGCAAACGTACCTATGAAATCAGCACAAAGGTCAAGAAGTACTCAGATTGTGGTGATCATTTCCCAATATACATATACATATATCGAATCATGATATGTACAGCTGAAACTAATGTTATATGTCAATTTTATCTCAATTAAGAAAATGTGCCTTAGAACACCCCTTCATGTCCCCTCTCCGTATTACTCCCACTCCCCTGACTTCTCATTGTTGTAGACTGAATGTTTGTGTCCTCTCAAAACTCATATGTTGAGACACTAATCCCCGGTGAGATGGTATTTGGAGGTGGGCTCTTTAAGAGGCATTAGGATTAGATTAGGTCATAAGGGTGGAACGCTCATGATGGAATTAGGGTCTTTATATGAGCAGACAGGAGAGATCTTGCAAACCAGGAAGAGGATCCTCAGCAGAGCCCTGATCTCAGATGTCAGGATCCAGAACTGTGAGGAATACATTTCTGTTGTTTATAAATCCCCCAGTCTATGGCATTCTTTTATAGCAGCCCAAGCTAAGACACTCACCACAAATGAATTTTGTCTGTTTACAAACGTGTCTGCTTTTTTCACTCAACATTATGTTTGTGAGATTCATCCATGTTGTTGAGGGCAGCTATTGTCTAACTGTGGATGGGTGTTTGAGACTTTTCTGGGAGTGGGGCAGCAAATAACGCAGGTCGGAATATTCTCATCATGTGTTTTGGTAAACCTACGTCCATGTTTCTTTTGGGTACATATCTGAGTGCATTGCTGGTCATACAGTGTATAATTGTTCAGCTTTGGTAGATACAGCCAACACTTTTCCATTGTTGTCACCCCAATTCATACTCCCAATAGCCGGATATAAGAGTTTCAGGAGCTCCATCCTTACCCGCACCTGGTATAGTCAGTGTAACATGTTTTAGCCATTGTGGTTAGTGTGAGTGGCAATCACTGTGGTTTGAAGTTCCGCTTGCCTGCAAACTAGAGATGTTGAGCACCTTTCTCTGTGTTTATTGGCCATTTGAATAACTTCTTTTGTGAAGTTTTTTTTTAGCTCATTTTTCTGTTATGTTGTCTGCTTTTTCCTTTTTCTTTTTTTAAAAAGAATACTTGAAATACATGATCATCCAATAGATACAGAAACACTTTTTTAAAATAGATTTTTAAATTTATTTTTGGCTGCGTTGGGTCTTCGTTTCTGAGCATAGGCTTTCTCTAGTTGCAGCGAACAGGGGCTACCCTTCATTGGGGTGCACGGGCTTCTCATTGCGGTGGCTTCTCTTGTTGTGGAGAATCCACTGGCAGGTGGATTCTTAACAATTATGCCACCTGGGCTTCCCTGGTGGTGCAGTGGTTGAGAATTTGCCTGCTAATGCAGGGGACATGGGTTCGAGCCCTGGTCTGGGAAGATCCCACATGCCACAGAGCAACTAGGCCCGTGAGCCACAACTACTGAGCCTGCACGTCTGGAGCCTGTGCTCTGCAACAAGAGAGGCCACGATAGTGAGAGGCCCGTGCACCGCGATGAAGAGTGGTCCCCGCTTGCCACAACTAGAGAAAGCCCTCGCACAGAAACGAAGACCCAACACAGCCAAAAATAAATAAATAAACAAATGTGGGGTTTAAAGAAAAAAGAATATTATTTAAAAAAACAAAAAAAACCCAATTATGCCACCGGGGAAGTCCCTGCCTTTTTCTTTTTGGTTTGTAAGAGTTCATATATATTCTAGACAGTAATAAAATTATATATGTGTGTATGTGTATATCTGTGTGTGTTGTATGTATGCATATACTCATATATATGTAGCCCAAAACATATTCTTTTCCCAGTTCAATGGCTTATCTTTTTTTATTCTCTTAAAGGTGTTTTTTGCTGAGCAGAAATTTAAAATTTTCATCTAATATAACTTACCAATTGTTTTCTTTTATGGTTAAGGCTTTTTGCATTTGGTTTAAGAAATATTTTTTTTCATTTTTGGTTGTGTCACATGACTTGCGGGATCTTAGTTCTCCCACCAGGGATTGAACCCGGGCCTCAGCAGTGAAAGCGCAGATTCCTAACCACTGGACTGCCAGGGAATTCTCAAGAAATCTTAACCTGTTACAATGTCGTGAAAATTTTCTGCTGAGTTTTTTTCTAGAAGCTTTATTGTTTTACTTTTCATATTTTGATTTTTGCATATGTTGTGAAATAAGGGTCAACATTTTTGTATGTTATATGACCTAAGGGTCAAAATTTGTCTTTTCTCTATGAATATCCAGTTGACTCAGCACCAGTTCTTAAAGATAATCCTTTCCCCCATAGCACCCCATTGTCACATTTGTCATAAATCAAATGCAGGTCTGTTTCTGAATTCTTTTGTTCCAGTGACCTATTTATTGTAATGTAAGTGTATAATAACTACTGATATCTGGCAGTGTAAATCTTCAAGCTTTGTTCTTGGCCATTCTTGGCGCTTTGCGTTTCCATACAAACTTTAGAATCAATTTGTCAATTTCCACATTCCCCAAATAATCTTCCTGGGATTTCAATTGCATTGACTCCATAGATCAATTGGGAAGGATTGACATCTTTACAATATTGAGTCTTCTAATCCATAAACCAGATATATCTGTCCATTTATTTAAGGCTTTATTAATTTCTTGCAATACTGACTTGTGTTTTGTGTAGAGATCTCTCATATCTTTCATTAGTTTTATTCCAAGGCATTTAATGTGGGGGGTGTGCGCAAGTGTGTGTGTGGGAGGTGTGTGCAAGCACACATATAATATTATAAATATTAATAGTTATAAATTTCATTTTTTACTGATTTGTCAGTAGTATATTGAAATACAATTAATTTTTGGTGCTATTGACCTTGTACTCAGCAATCGTGCTAAATCATTTAATTCTAAGAGTTTAACTACAGATTATTTTGATGTTCTATGCATACAATCATGTTTCCTATGGATAATGACAGTCTTATTTCTTCCCTTCCATTCTTTATACCTGCCACTCCTCTTTTGACCTTTTGTCCTTGCTGGTACCTCCATATAAATGTTAAATAGAAGTGTTGATACGACACATCCTGTCTCATTCCTGATCTCAGGGAGAAAGCTTTCAATATTTCACATTTAGTAAGAAGCTTTTTTGCAGATATTCTATCAGATTAAGGAAGTTTTGTTACCTTTCTGTAATCTTCTTTCCTAGTTTTCTGAGTTTCTTTTTATTACTGTGAATGAATATTGGATTTGATCAAAAGCATATGATTTTACCCCTTATTAAATGTGATAGTAAAATACATTGAGTTTTTTGAATGCTAAAACAATCATTTGTAGAATAAACTTTCTTGTGTGGTATTATCCTTTTCATATATCCCTGGATTTAATTTGCTAATAGTTTGCGAAGGGATTTTTGCATCAGCGTTCATGCAGGAGATTCACTTGTAATTTTCCTTTCTTGTAAGTCCTTATCTGGTTTTGAAATCAAGGCTATGTTGAGTTTACAAGATGAGTTGGGCAGCGTTCCATTTATTTCTATTTTCTGGAAAAGTTTGTGTAAGACTGGAATTACTTTTTCCTAAATTGTTTGAAAGAATTGTCTGATGAAGCCGTATGTACCTGGAGAGAGAGAGAGAGAATTTTACCCAGTTTTTCTAGTTGTTCTCAGTGGAGAAAACGCTAATGCCTTATAGCTGGAAGCACAATTCTCTGACAGTCTCTTAAACCGAGCTTTGCTACAGGCGGCTGAAAGAATGAAATGTGAGGAGCCTGAACCCCAGCTTGACATGTACTGACAAGATGCAAGCCTGGGCAATGGGCTTGCCTACCCCGCAGTCTCAGGCCCGCCTGGGAGCAGGGGGGCAGGGTGGTTTGGCGGAAGGATCAGGGGCAATTGGGCCCATCAGATGAGGGAGTGAATTCCAGGTAGCAAGCTTACTCTTGGTAAGACCTTGAGCTAGTTACCAAACTTTCTTCTTTATCTGTGAAACTGGGACCATACCCCCTTCCTCACTGGGATGCTGTGGGGATTAGAATTTGGCTAAGGCATGTGAAGTAGGACTAACCTGGAGCAGTCCTCAAGAAACAGATGGTAATGAAATTGTTATTGTTCAAATCACTGAACCTCAGTCCTTAGCATTTTACAAACCACCAAGGATCTGGAAGGGGTAAGGCTGCTGCCTGGCTGGCCCAGATGCCAGAAAGAGGCTGGGCCCATCCCCCAATGGGCTGCCCTTCCTAGACCATCGGTAGGTGTGCTGTTGGACCGCGACCCTTTCCGGGCAGCCTGTGGGCATGTGCAAGGCAGCCCCACCAGGATCACAGCCCAGGCTATGCTCGACCTCTGACCTCAATAGACACCCGGGCAAGTGTCCCACCTCGTCCAGACTAGGGTCGCAGGGCAGGCCCTGCTGGCTGGGCTTTGAAGTCCTGCCTTAGTGTAACAGCCTGTAACTTGGCCCCATGGCAGAGATGGGGCTAGTTGGCTCAGCTGTGCCGAATTCACAGCTGAGCACCATTGGCCTTGGACCTGTGAGTCAAACTATCAGTGCTATCACCGGTTCTCCACCCTGGCTGCACTTCATAATCCCCTGGGGAGTGTTAGCAGTACCAACACCCAGGCCCCACTGCTGGGGCTCTCATCTAACTGGTCTGGACTGGGGCCACTGGTAGAGTTAAAGAGCTCACCCGGTGATTGTAACAAGCAGTCTGCACAGCCATCCATCTGTGAGCCCACTGAGGCAGGAGGGGCCCCAGGGCACCTCGGTCCAGGCCTGGGAGGAGTTCCTGGGCTGGTAATGACAGGGCGGCAAAGAGGCTCCATTTCCTGCCCTGGGCACAATGCGGTGTGGCCTGACTACATTCCCTTTTTTTTTTTTTTTGCGGTACGCGGGCCTCTCACTGCTGTGGCCTCTCCCGTTGCGGAGCGCAGGCTCTGGACGCACAGGCTCAGCGGCCACGGCTCACGGGCCCAGCCGCTCCGCGGCATGTGGGATCTTCCCGGACCGGGACACGAACCCGCGTCCACTGCATCGGCAGGCGGGCTCTCAACCACTGCGCCACCAGGGAAGCCCTACGTTCCCTTTTTACAGCACAGCATGGCAGTGAGTCAGCACCTCGGCCCAAACCAGGTCAGGCCGGTGGGTGGAGTCCAGGCCTGGGTGACCATAGTCACTGTCACCCACGGCACGCCCACTGTCTGCCAGGCTCTGGACACTTTACACATCACACCGGTGGCATCATCGACGCTCCGTGGTGATGAAAGTGAGGTCCACTTGGCTGAGGCCATGGGGGAGGGAATCATCCCAACACGGAGGCCTGCGTGTGTCCCCTTAACACCCCTCCCAAGGAGGCCCACGAGCACAGAAGTTGGATAATGAGCCCCCTCCCTGAGGCTGCCCACCGGAGGCTGAGGAGAGAGGAGTGAAGACTGCTCCTATGACCCTTAGTCTCTGGAAGCCCAAACACCATCTGGTCCTCACACAAAAAATGTTTCTACAAAATCCTGCCCAGTGGCGGCCAAGCTTTCCCAGCCTCACCTCTGGATGTTTACATATTCATTAACACATGTCTGCCATTAAAAGATAATGGTGGTCATTTGATGCCCAGATGCTCCCTTTCAAAACGACAGACTGAAATTTATCTTCTGAAAAGAGTGAATTCTTAAACGGACAGCTGAGTACACATCCTGATTTGCAGAGAAAGGGTTCTCTAAATTAAACAGGTCTCTCCACAGCCCACCCACCAGCGGACCCTCTGTCCACTAGTGAGATGAAGCCTCCCACTCAGATTCAGGTACATCTGAACATCATGGAGTCTGCTTTCTTTGAAAGGAAAGTGTTTAAGTATATTGGCAGGGAATGCACTCATCTTTCTTTTGGGTTAAGAAAAAATGCTTCAAAGAACATGAGGCAACCTGATTGGTTTTTTTTTTTCTTTTTTTTGCAGTACGCGGGCCTCTCACTGTTGTGGCCTCCCCCGCTGCAGAGCACAGGCTCCGGACGCGCAGGCCCAGCGGCCACGGCCCACGGGCCCAGCCGCTCCGTGGCATGTGGGATCCTCCCGGACCAGGGCACGAACCTGCGTCCCCTGCATCGGCAGGTGGACTCTCAACCACTGCGCCACCAGGGAAGCCCTCCTGATTGGTTTTCCCATGTGGCCTCATGGCTGCAGGGAGCCCCTGTGGGAAAGGAGAGAGCTGAGGGCTCTGAGGACCAGATCACAGCCCCAGCCTGGCCGCTGATTGGCTGCAGGACCTTGGACTGGCTACTTCCCCACCCTGAGTCTCCAGTCCCCCAGCTGTGAAGGGAGGGGATTGAACTAGCTTTGCTGTCCACAAGCCTGGCCACCCATCAGGGGCACCTGGAGAGCTTCTGGGTCCGTTGGCCTTTTAAATTCTTCAGTCTCTTCTGAACTCCTGGCCAGCTGACCGCCAAGGCCCTCTGGCTCTGACGTTCTGCGTCTGGAGGGACAGCAGCAGTGCCCCGGGCTGCACAGCACACACCTGACCTGAGGTCTCTTGCCCCCTTATGCCTGGCATACTGTGATGATGACAGGTCTGGCCAGTCCCCGGTGGTGCCCTCGGGATGATAACCACTGCTAACATCTGTCAAGCCCTTATGGAGAGTTGGACACCGGCTGCACGTGGTTTTCTCATTTAACCCTCAGGACAGCCTAGGAGGCAGCTACTATCATTAGCTCTCTGTACAGCTAAGGAAACCAGGAGATTAGGTAACTGGCGTGAATTTAGGCTATAGGACTTCCAAGTGGAGGGTGGAGTCAGGCAGCTGACTCGGGCAGCTTGGCTCCAAGCCTGTGGCCTTAACCGCTCTGTCGTTCAATCCAAGTCATGGGGCCGCCCCGAGGAATACAAGGTGATCCAAGCTGGGAAGCGGCCTTCCCCAAAGCAGCGTGCTGGGCCCTCCCGAGGCCCAGGTGTCCCCTGACTTCTGTTTTACTACCTTCCTAGAAGGGGTGCAATGACTAATTCCCTGAACACCCGGTTCCTTCTGAAATGGGTGGATCACCCATGAGCTGTCCTTCTCCCGTGACTCTGGAAGAGATTGTTCTGGAAAACGTCCGCTGTGTGGGTGGAAAACGTGAGTGATGGGAGCATGGGCACATCACCAGTGTCAGCAGACATGGATGAGTAGCTGTCATTGCCTATCTCTCAGCCGGGCACTTGTTGCTCAGCTCTATCCCTGCCCTTGGTCCTACACGTGGGCTTGAGGGCACCTCTCCTGTGCCAGCCACACAGGAGGCCATATCTGTTATCCAAGGCCCCTTCAGCTCTTCCATCAGCTCCAGAAAGTTCAAGGAATCTTTGATGTGCACATTATTTTTTTTTATTGGATCTTTCCAAACCCCAATCAATCCAGCCTGGGCATAGGAGTGGCCCACAAATACAAATGTGTGTGGACACATGTGCCCTTGAGGAAGACAGGAAGAAATATTTAGTCAAGGAAACAGACAAGATTGCTGCTTCGGGGAAGGGGGTGGTAAAGAAAGGGCAAAACCACAACACAACATGCCAGTGATTGCTCTTTTGAACCAGGGAAGCCAACATTCCAGAAAAGATCATTACTAAGGTGCTAGATGTCTGAACAATTTCAGGCACACCCAGGCCCAACTGGATTTTTCCCCATCCAATTTGTCATGAGCTTGCAAGATCCAAGTGTGTGTCTTACCGTCTGTAAGGCCAGTGAGAGGCTGCTCACTGGGACTTACACTGTAAGGGCCTTGACCTCATGGGGAGGCAAGACGCTGAGAGAAAAAAAAAACCTTTGAAATGTGTAGAGCTGAACTTTTCTTTCTTGTCAACTTATTTCTCAAACATTGTACTAAGTTCGAAAGCAGATATCAAGGTCCTACAAAAGATAGCATTTCACTAAAATGCACGAAGCCAGGCTTGATGAGGCAAAGGGGGACTGAAAGTGGACAGGGAGAGCTTCCCTTTCGGGAAAGTTTGAAAGCAAAGGTCTCGGTCGTGTGCTTTGGAGAGCTCCTCATGGGCTGTGTACTTTCACAGAGTGAGAGTAGGGTAACTGCTTCTACAAAATGTCCTTCAGCCGGGATGCATTAAGTGAATTATGGAGGCTCTGTACCATGGAATATGGTCCCACCTTTCTAAAGAACTAAGCATATTTACAGAAAAGCAGCAAGATCGATTATTAGCGAAGAGGCACTTTTCAGTTTTTACACATATATCCTTTTGCATATTTTGAAATTTGATTTTGAACCTTGTGACTATATAGCCAATTCAAAAAATAATTCACTAAAGATATAATAAAATCAATTAAAAAATAACTGGGTTTGTGCAAACCAAAGATATTTGCCAAAATGATCATTGAGGTTATCACTGGGCATGGAAGTTTGGATAATTTCCACAGTTTTCTTGGAATGTTTCTTTATTTTTTTATAACAAACATGTGTCATTTTGATAAATGAAGCTTTTAAAAATTGCTAAATAAAAGCCCAGGACTTTATGGACACTTCCTTAAGAATACCAGCAAATGAAACAAATGCGGTATGATTAGTTGGTTAAAAAATTATATCAATTAGGGACTTCCCTGGTGGTGCAGTGGTTAAGAATCCGCCTGCCAAGGCAGGGGACACGGGTTCGAGCCCTGGTCTGGGAAGATCCCACGTGCTGCGGAGCAACTAAGCCCGTGCGCCACGACTACTGAGCCTGCACTCTGGAGCCTGTGAGCCACAACTACCGAGCCGGCGTGCCACAACTACTGAAGCCCACGCGCCTGGAGCCCATGCTCCACAACGAGAGAGGCCACCGCAATGAGAAGCCCGCGAACCACAACGAAGAGTAGCCTCTGCTCGCCGCAACCAAAGAAAGCCCATGCGCAGCAACCAAGACCCAAAGCAGACAAAAATAAAATTAATTAATTAAGAAAAAAAGAAAAGAAAAATGCAGGGGTTAGGGGCACTGATCCTTCCCCCACCCCTGCAGTCGAAAATCCACATATAACTTTGAACTCCCCCAAACTTAACTAATAGCACGCTGTTGAAATCTTACTGAGAGCATAAACAGCCGATTAACACATATTTTGTATGTTACATATATTACATACTGTATTCTTACAATAAAGTAAGCTAGAGAAAGGAGAATATTAAGAAAATCATGAGGAAGAGAAAATACATTTGCAGTACTGTAGTGTATTTATCGACACCGTAAATTTATGTCATCTGTTTATCAGATGGATTATCTGTCAGTACCTACATCAAAATATCATCTTATATGACACAAAACACGGTAGATGATATACATGTTACTAATACTAGACCTCAAAAATGAAAAGATACTGTGAAAAAGAAATTCGTACTTATTTAGAGGTACAAGGATTCCTGCATTGCTAATGAAGATGCAGCAATATGATTGCTTCACGGTAGCCTAGACTATACACTAACGAATGAATTGTTACAAAATTTTTACAGCATACAGTATTACAGTGTTATTCCTAATACACTACTGGAAACATTGTTACATTTTTAAAAAACTACTTATCTGAGACAATAGGCTGGTAAACAGTTTCTCCAATTACAAGAGAGGCATATTGCATGATAAGGTAATTCTTGGAAAGTCAAGTTATAATGCAGTAAGAAAACTAACACAGTATTAATCTTATATCAGATGTCACCTACCTTATGCCTATGTAAGGATAGACTAGTATCTACATGTATTTTATGCATTCATGACATGTCTAACTTTTTCTTTTATTTTTTTAAATTTATTTTTATTGGAGTATAGCTGCTTTACAATGTTGTGTTAGCTTCTACTGCACTGCAAAATGAATCAGCCACACATATACATATATCCCCTCCATTTAGAACACTACAGTGCATTAAGTCCAGTTCCCTGTGCTATACAGTATGTTCCCATCAGTTGTCTATTTTATACATAGTATCAATAGTGTATATAGGACTTCCCTGGTGGCGCAGTGGTTAAGAATCTGCCTGCCAATGCAGGGGACACGAGTTCGAGTCCTGGTCTGGGAAGATCCCACATTCTGTGAAGCAACTAAGCCCGTGCACCACAACTACCGAGCTTGCGCTCTAGAGCCCGGGAGACACAACTACTGAGCCCTCACGCTGCAACGACTGAAGCCCACGCGCCTAGAGCCCACGCCGCACAACAAGAGAGGCCACCGCGATGAGAAGCCCACACACCGCAACAAAGAGTAGCCCCCGCTCGCCGCAACTAGAGAAAGCCCGCACGCAGCAACGAAGACCCAGCCAAAAAATAAAAATTAAAAAAAAATTTTTTTAATTATAAAAAAAAGTGTATATGTGTCAGTCCCCATCTTCCAATTTCTCCCACCCTACCCCTTTCCCTCTTGGTATCCATACATTTGTTCTCTATGTCTGCGTCTCTATTTCTGCTTGGCAATTAAAGTATATACCATTTTTCTAGATTCCACATATTTTCTTTTTTTTTTTTTTGGATATTTCTAGGCGGTGCTGTTTGTCAGTCTTTTCAAATTGTCACAAATCTCCAGAAAAATTTCCAATATATCTCTTGGAAAAAATCTGCCTCTTAGTGGGTGCTTGCAGTTCAAACCCGTGTTGTGCAAGGGTCGACGGTACAGTCTGTCTGGAGCAGGCTGACCAGGGGGAGGCAGCTGTGTGGTGCTGCCTCTGGGTCCTGGGCGGCGGGCCCAGCTCCCTCATCCTGTCCAGCAGGACCTTGGTCACCACAGGTTCCGAGGGCCAAGCAAAATGCCTGGTGCACAGTGAGAACTCGAGAGGAACGACTGAACGAATAGCCAGGGTGAGACGTTGGGCCACAGCCCTGGAAACCGCAGTCCCCCGGAAGGGGCTGCGGGATGCTGGGAGCAAATCGCTGTTGCTCAGAGCTGCCTCAGCGCCCACGGTGTCCGGGCTCCTCTGTAAAGCTGGGGCCAGCCCAGAACACGAGGGTTCTGAAGCAAGGCCGGTGAACGTGGACAGTGGGGACCAGGGGCTCCCGGCGAGCCCACAGCGGTGGGAAAAGCCAGCGTGGGGTGGGGGGCGGGGTATGGGTGACAGAGGCCAGGTCTGAGCCAGGACAGGCCGGAGGCCCGGGTCTGAAGGCTGAGGTGAGGCCGTGTGATCCGCACAGGCTGCCAAACCTTTCGCCGCAGAGCCCCAGCTTCCCACCTGCTAAACAGGGATAATTATCTGCCTTCTTCATGGGGTGCTTGTGAGATCAAAAAGCGAATGTGTGGGAAAGCGTTTTATAACCTGTAAAGAGCAGACGATTTGCCAGCGTTTCCGCCCTCGCTCATTCCTCGTCCCGTCCTCCTTCCTTCTCGCTTCCATTAAATCCCCTCAGACCTCGCCCCTCCTGCCCGCCCCGCCCTCTTGAGAGCAGCGCCTCTGACCCCCGCTGGGAGAGGCCTCTGCTTCTCCACCTTTCTCTCCCAATGGCAGCTCGGAGAAGCCCTGAGCCAGCACTGCAGTCGGCTGAGGCTGATCGTGGCTCACCCACGGCAGAGCCTTCCTGCTTGGGCACCAGCCCCCCGAGGCTTCGGGGTCACAGCCGGCGGATGGGGTGAGGCCCCGCTCAGGCAGCCTGGCGGGGGCAGAACATCCCCGCAGGGCCACCTCAAAGGCAGGCGGGAGGTGCTGCTGGGGGTGTGGCTTCTGTCCCTGTGTCGGCCAAGGCTGGGCCCGCTGAGGCACCCGTCGGGGCCCGTGTGACCTGGATCACAGAGCCACCACCCTGGCCCCGGTTTGCCCACGTTTCAGAGACTCCCCTGAGGCCCTTCCCCGATCTGGAACTGCTGCCCTTGCCCTACTGCTGGGGCAAGTCCTGGGCTGAGGGAAGGAGAACCCCCCGAATCAGGGCTTTCCTGCTCCTTCCTGGGTGGCATTGCCTCAGCAAGAGAGGAAGGATCTGGGCTCCCCTCCGGCTGCAGAGGAACATCGTGGACCCCCTCCCTGCCCTGCTGGACCAGAATCCCCTCTATGTGGCAGACCACATAGAGGACCCACTGTGTGCCAGGCACTGCCTCGCTCCCCGACCTCCCCAAAATGTGGGTAGCACCTGAGCCAGGTTGTGCCAGACACCAGAAGCAGACCCAGGACCAGGCCAGACTTGCAGAGATTTATTGGAAGGATGACGGGGAGGGCGCTAGATGGGGAGGAGCCCTCAGTGATCAGCACCAAGAGGGGCCGGAGAGGAGGCTTTGACGGTGTCTTGGTCCCCTAGGCCCGCCCAGACCAAATGCCACGCACTGCAGGCTCCACAGCAGAAATCTGTTTGCTCACAGTTCTGGAGGCTACCAGTCCACGATCAACATGCTGGCAGTGCGGGTTTCTTCTGAGGCCTCTCTCCTTGGCTTGCAGACGGCCACCTTCTTGCTGTGTCCTCACATGGTTTTTCCTGTGTGCATGCATCTGCGTGCCCTAATCTCTTCTTATGAGGATACCAGTCAGATTGTATTAGGGCCCATGCTAATAACCTTATTTTAATTTAATCACCTCTTTTTTTTGCGGTACGCGGGCCTCTCACTGTTGCGGCCTCTCCCGTTGCGGAGCACAGGCTCCAGACGCGCAGGCTCAGCGGCCACGGCTCACGGGCCCAGCTGCTCCGCGGCATGTGGGATTTTCCCGGACCGGGGCACGAACCCGTGTCCCCTGCATCGGCAGGCGGACTCTCAACCACTGCGCCACCAGGGAAGCCCCCTGCTCTTAAACTTTTACCCACCAATTTTAACATCCATGAGTGAATTTTGCCTGCAGCAGTTGTTACTCTGATGTTTTCATGGTGGTCGTCTATCACCAGTCTCCCATTCCTTCTACATTGATTAACTGGGATTCTTCTGTAAGGAATTGCGGTCACTTCTCTCCCACGTATTTACTTAGCCCGTTAGTCATTTCTATCCATATGGACTCATGGCTATTTATTTCATTCTTTGGATTATAATCCAATATTAATTAGTTTATTGCTCATGTTGTTTCCAAATATTAAACACCTTTTAAAAACTTCAATTTGGGAAATGAAAATTAAAATACAGTGGGATATAGTGTTTTTCACCAATTAGACTGACTAAGATGAAAAAGCTAACATACAGGATAATAGTGAGATTAAGGGAAATGGTGCTCATATCAAGGTGGAATTGTACCACTTCTAGGGAGGGCAGTCTGGCAACACCAATTAGAATTAAAGTGCATATATCCTTAGGCTGAGCAATTTCACTTCCAGGAATTTCTCCTAGAGATACACTCTTACATAGGAAATTATGAAGGTACAAGGATGGTATTAGCAACATTGCTTATAATGTCAAAAGATTGGAAGCTGCAAAACTGACAGCCATTAGAAGACCGTTAGTAATTATGAGCTTTCCCATACAGGAACACCACGTGGTGGTTATAATGAGGCAGGTTTGTAAGTACTGACATTAGGGATGATCCCCAAGCAGTGAAGTTAAGTAAAAAGTCAAGATTTACAATGCATATATAGAATATTTTCAGGAAATTTTTCTTAAATTATTTATCTGGTGATTCTGTCCCCTTTATCTTCTTGGTTCTCTTTTTCTGGGGGAACCTGTGTTATTTGTAAGTGGTACCTCTTGGACTGGTCCTCTGATTTTCCAATCCTTTTTTGACTAGGCTTTATCTCTTTGTCCTTTACTTGACTTTCTAGAAAATTATTTCAATTTTATCTTCTAAACCTATGAAACAACGTCTTTAATGTAATTTTTAAAGTATAATTTACATAAAATAAAATGCATAGATTTTAAATGTACAGCTTGACAAATTTTTATAAAGGTGTATATCCACCACCCTAGAAGATGTGTATACATTTCCATCATCCTAGTAAATTCTTACTGCCCCTTTCTAGCTGATCTCCTGCCCCTCCCCTCTCCCTTACAGAATCCCTTACAGAACCACTGTTCTGATTTCTATTAACCAAAATAAATTCCTAAAAGATTACCATGTAAAATTTAAAACCATAAAAATACTAGGAGAACATTCAAAGTGGGGAAAGGACTGCCTAAATAGAACATATTATAGCATTTTTTAAAACTAGTACAGTTTATTTTTTAGATCTGTCTTAGGTTCACAGAAAACCCGAGAAAAAAGTACAGTTTCCAATAAACCTCTCCTTCCTGCTCCCTCTCTCCCCTCCCTACCCTTCCTCACCATCAACAACCCTGCAGCAGTGTGGTACATTCATTACAATCAATGAACCAGCACTGACACATCAGCCAAAGTCCATATCAACCAAAGTCCATAGTTTATGTCAGGGTTCACTCTTAGTGTTGTGCATTCTGTGGGGTGGAACAAATGTGTAATGACACGTCTCCACAATTACAGTATCATTCAGAGTAGTTTCACCACTCTAAAAATCTCCTGTGTGCCCCGTTTTCATTCTTACCCTCCCTCACAACCCTGGGCAAACACTGATCTTTTTAATGCCTCCATAGTTTTGCCTTTTCCAGGATGTCACATTAGTTGGAACCATACAGTATGTGGCCTTGTCAGACTGGCTTCTTTCACTTAGTAATATGCATTTAAGTTTCCTCCAAGTCTTTTCAGGGCTTGAGAGCTCATTTCTTATTAGTGCCGAATAATATTCCATTGTCTGGTTGTACCACACTTTATTCATCCATGGTGACCTGTAGTTTTGTGACTGAGTGTACAAGGGAGCCCTGGGTGTTGCTAGCTCCTGTGTCTTTTCAAGGTTCTGCAGTGTAAACCAAGGTCTCCCAGCTTTCCTCACTGCTGGTGTAGGAACTGACTTTCCTGGGTCTCCTACTCAGTCACCACCAGTTCATGTGATTTCCAGTTTCCAAAATGTTGTTGGTATTTTCCTCTCTGGTTCCCTCTGTCCTTGTTGGTTTCTATTTTTGTGTTTGTTTCATCATTTCATTGTAGATTTCAGGAGGAAGTGAAGTTAGATGCATGAGTTCAATCCACCATCTCAACCCACAAGTACTTCTAATATCTTTTACTTGTTTTTTTAAAAAATATTTATTTATTTATTTAGTTGCATCACGTCTTAGTTGCAGCAGGCAGGCTCCTTAGTTGTGGCTCACAGTCTCCTTAGTTGTGGCTCACAGGCTCCTTAGTTGTGGCATGCGAACTCTTAGTTGCGGCAGGCATGTGGGATCTAGTTCCCCGACCAGGGATCGAACCTGAGCCCCCTGCATTGGGAGTGGGGAGTCTTAAGCACTGCGCCACCAGGGAAGTCCCTCTTTTACTTATTTAATGAAGAACTGAATAAAATGATGTCCTGATTCTTCTTCTATGCTTATATGGCAAACCTAGCAGAATTTTAAAACATAAAGTTTGCCCCCTGAGTTGTAAAATATTATCCCAACATTGCTAAATTTTTAATGCTCTTGCTTCAAAATTCATTTTGAGTGTCGAAAAAAAGTCTTGCTTTGTCGTCATAGTGATTGTATGAAGTTTCTTAGAAACAACACATAGTACAGAAATTTCTCTTGTCTGAAAAGTAATGTTAATGTGGGGCTCAAAGTTCTCCAGCACCTGCTGTATACCAGGCCTGACCCAGGACTGTCCAGTGAGGTTTCAGCACAGACAGAGCACTTCCACTTACCGCCTCAGTCCTGGGACAGGCCCAGCAGGGCCTCACCGCCGCTCCCTGCTCCAGGAAGTCCTGGCACAAAGCTTCCTGGCCACTTCCAGCCAGCCCTCCCGTCCGGCTGGACCTGTGGGACAGGCCTCCCGCTCAGCTCTGCCCACTTGACTCCTTCCCCTCCCTTGCTGCTCAGAACAGAATTCTGTAGTCACAGAAGCTCATGTGGAATCTCCACTTTGGGCCACTTTCCTCTGCGTTTTATTTATCCAGCTATTAAAATAACCTCAACGGCAGCAACAAAACAAAGCCTCTTTCTGGGACGCATTCTATCAAGTGATTCTCAGCCGTTGATCGATACGTAGTCTCATGTGCTTGTGCAGATTTTTCCGTCTAGGAAGTGAGGTTGGTGAGTGACAAGTGTCCCCACATTCTAGAGGAAGGAATGGGATGCATCACAGCAGCAGCAAAGAGAGGGGCCAGCTGGCTCGGCAAGCTTGTCCTGCCACCACCCCCCCCCGCCCACCCCACCCCCAGAGAGAGGATGCGCCGGGAAGGGCTGCCAGCCGGGGGCAGCGGGTGCTGCCCGTCTCTCCATGCATTCACCATCTTCTTAAATAACTACCCTAGGTAGTCAGCCCGTAACCCCAAAGCAGAGCTTTCTGCTAATATCTTGTCTAGACCTGCGGCGGAGGAGGCCTCTTCCTTCCCACTATGTCAAATCCAGGTGCGGAGCTCTGCAGGCTCAGGCACGCTGTGCAGAAGGATAAGGTAGAACCGACTCGGTGTCCACTCTCGCCACTACTACATGGATGACAGTTGCTAGTGTCTTTCCATCGGGGGACAGGGTGGGGCAGCACAGGCAAGATGACCCCCTATGTTTGAACCAGGCTGTGAAAGAGGAATTGCCCACTTGGGAGGCATGGTAACCCTGACCATTAGTAAAACGGTCATCCAGGTTAGGGTCAAAATCTGGCAGCGGGATTAGCCACTTGGTCTCCCTGTGGAGGTGCCGGGAGTGGAGGGAGAGCTCGGGGAGGGGGGGCACCCTCCTGCGCTGTTGAGGCAAGAACACGGGAGAGGACGTAGATGTTCTTTCTTCCTACACGTGGCAGCATTCAGAAACAACCTAAAAGTCCAGCAGCAGGGGGAACGGCTAACTTACGGTATGTTCATAAAACAGAATCTTATATAGTTATTTAATAAAACGTCTTCTAAGAATTTGTATGCTATGTGATGTTGTGTGCACACTCACATATACATATATAATTACAGAGGGAGAATGATAAATGTTAGTAAAGAATATATGTATATATATATATATATATACTTAAATATGCACACATACATATACACCAAATTCAGTAATGATATATTCAAATTATATATTTCTGGAAATTCTTTAAAATGTTATCTGTGATTAGCTCTCTTGGTTTGGGGTATATGGGTAATTTTAATTTTTTTCTTTATTCCTTCCTGTATTTTCCATGTCTTCGGTAAGAAATAAATATTAGCTCTGTTTGATTTGCTCTTCCTAGAGAACCAGAGGGTGCTCCCTGAGAAGCCAGGGTTCGGTGGGCTGTCCACCTGGACCCCAAAAAGCAATCTGAAAGGCAGGATGGTAGGGAAATGTCACAGCGGAAAGCCCGATAATCTTTCCAATGCCAGAAGAGGCCAGCAAGAGAGACAATGGGGCAAATTCAAAGAACCAGATGAGGTCTAAACGTGGGGGGTGGAGGTTGTAGCAGTGCCGTGGGTAGACAAGAGGGAAGCAGCAGGGCTTTATTGAGAGAGCCTGAGCCTCATGTACGGACAGCATTGGAGTCATTATAGTGTGCCAATCCCACGGGGTCAAGCTTTACAATCACAGACACACTGGAAAACACAGTCACGGTAGTGGTAACATTGCCTTGGGTCGCCTTCTTTATGTATGTCTCTGTCGCCTCTCTCAGCACGACAGGCTCCTCTGCCTGCTGCCTTATACAAGGCCGTATACAATCGTCTTGGCAAACCCTTCTGTAACCCCTGGGACCCACAATAGTGAGAACAGCAGAAGCCAGAGCCTCAAAGAGCCACAGCCTGGAGGGATCCAGGAAGCACAAGTTCAAGGTCACCAAGTCACCGGCAGAGAAGGGGAAGGCAGAGGCAGTAGCTGCAAGGGAAAGGCACGAGCCACCCAGGGCCGAGGAAGAGAGATCATCTGGGGAGTGGGCATCTTCCAGCTGGCAGCTCGGAGTCGGACTGCTGCGGTTTCCCTCTGCCCCGTGGTGGCCCAGGCACATAGGGCCACGTCACAACCCCTCTGACCTCCTTGGCCCCCCTCCTCCTGGCAACGGCTCTCATCCTTAAGTCCCAGTGTGGCCTTGTTGCTGCTGGACTCCACCATTCCTCATGAGAATGATGTAAGAGCAGAGTCAGAATTTTCCAGACCTTGGATACACATGCACCTTTTCTCTACACCTTAAAAAAAAAAAAATTTATTTACTTATTTGGTTGCCCTGGGTCTTAGTTCTGACAGATGGGCTCCTTAGCTGCAGCTCGAGGGCTCCTTAGTTGAGGCACGCCAGTTCCTTAGTTATGGCACGCATATGGGATCTAGGTCCCTGCCCAGGGATCAAACCCAGGCCCCCTGCATTAGGAGCACAGTCTTAACCACTGCGCCACCAGAGAAGTCCCTTCTCTACACCTTTTGAAAGTCACTTTCTTTTAATTAATTAATTTATTTATTTATTTTTGGCTGTGTTGGGTCTTCGTTTCTGTGCGAGGGCTTTCTCTAGTTGTGGCAAGCGGGGCCCACTCTTCATCACAGTGCGCGGGCCTCTCACTATCGTGGCCTCCCTTTTTGCGGAGCACAGGTTCCAGGCGCGCAGGCTCAGTAGTTGTGGCTCACGGGCCTAGTTGCTCCGCGGCATGCAGGATCTTCCCAGACCAGGGCTTGAACCTGTGTCCCCTGCATTAGCCGGCAGGTTCTCAACCACTGCGCCACCAGGGGAGCCTGAAAGCCACTTTCTTAAGGGTCCAGGATTCACATCTGGGTCGTGACTTTGTATCTTTGGCCACCCTGAAGGGACCTCTCTCGCACATGCATGATGCTGCTATTTCTTCTCTGCCACTGGTTAGTCCCTCCTGTTGGTCAAAATGGAGACCAGAGTTAGTTCCCTTTTGTCTCCTCTTCTAGAATACATGAGAGAAAATTGTCAATCAATTATTTATCAAGCCTTTGTGTCTTAAATTCTTAATTTTCATTCTTTCAGTGAATGAGCTTGTCACCGAAATGCTGCAGCCACTTCTTTTTCTTTAGGCCTCAGGCTCAGGGTTTAGAATCTCCAGAGGCCGTCCTGTGTTGTGTCATCTGGGTTGCCATGGAGCTGGAAATGGCTTGTAAATGATGAAATCCTGCGATTTCCCTGGTGCCTGAGAGAGAGGGTGTTACGTTATGTGTAGATTTGAGTCACGTGTTGATTAAGCTGCTCGGTGACATCTAAGTTGTGATTTGGTTGTTTGTATCAGCTTCAGAGCCTAATCTGATCACCCTCTTGACTCTGCCAATTGACTGAGATATAAGCAATTATTAAAGCAGCCGAATTCGAAGTTGCTGGGCGATGCCCTTTTCTGGCCTGGTCATTCATTGCATTTACAAACTCTGCTGCTGCTGGGGAGTGAGCTGAGAAGTCCCGCTGGATTTCGGGCTGGTGACTGTAAATCTCCAGGAACTCGTTTCCACCTGCTAAGCTCTTGTTCTGCTCCCCCAGCTCTTCTGCTTCTGCTCTTGACGCCATTGTCAGCCCTGCTCAGCACACCTCCCCCTCAGACAGGGGGCAGCTAAGCAGCCTCAGGAAAGGAGTACTAGAGGACCAAATACCCCCTCTCCGACCTGTCACCTCTAAGCCAACTGGACAACCACTTGTCATAGACGTGTGTGTGTGTGTGTGTGTGTGTTTTAATATTTATTTATTTGGCTGCGCTGGGTCTTAGTTGCGGCATACGGGATCTAGTTCCCTGTCCAAGTATCGAACTCGGGCCACCTGCGTTGGGAGCGTGGTGTCTTAAACCTGGACCACCAGGGAAGTCCCTGTCATAGACATGCTTGTATGGACACGTTGGCGGCACCCTCATGCATCCTTCTCTGGCTGTGCTCACAAAGCCATGGTCAAGGGTGTGGAACTAGGTGGCTTTATATTGGTATATAGGGGTTGCAATTGGCAACCCATACTGCACCACACGTGACAGCATCTGAGGATTCTAAACCCCGAGCCTGAGGCCTAAAGAAGAAGAAGTGGCCGCAGCATTTAGATGACAAGCTCATCGTTTGCATTAAGTGATCTCACCCCTAGTCAAGGGTGATTGAATGAGACGCCTCACCCCTGCTGAGCGGATCAGACTCCCTAGAGTTCCATCCAGAGCTTGAGTTAAATGGCCCCAGTGCTGTGTCAGGGATTAGCACTCTTGTGGAGCCTCTCCACTCAGGTCCACTCTTGACGCCCCCTCCCCCACACCCATTACACCCTTGCTCGTGCCCCTGGGGCTTGAAGGGTATGACAGGTCCTCCTAGCATCTGCTTTGGGCAGGTCCCCGAGTACGTTCCAAGGGACTTGCCCCATCCACTTACTCCACTTTGGCCCTCCATGTTACTGTGCCACCCTCACCCCCTCCAGGATGCTCATCCTAGCTCTGGTCAGCTCTCATTAGTCAACTCCTGGCCCTACTCTTTCTTAAGGCCTAAGGGCCCGTAACCAGGGCCTTGGAGTGACTTGTACAAAGACCCAGAGGGAGGAGAGGGACCAACAGAAAAAAATGCATCCTCTGGGGAATGGCTCCTACCCACTGTGCCCCCTGGCTGGGTTCTTCTAGCTCTTCCTATTCATGACCAAAGAAAGGGGCGGCTCCAGTGCAGATGCCATCAGAGCTCTTATGATTCAGAATGGAGCTGTCCACCACTCACGTCATACATGTGCTGAGAATGGAGGTCTGGACACAGGCCCTCCCTAACCACAGGCAGGGCCCAGGGTGGGGAGTGGGGATGGAGGCCCACATGCCTTGTGTCACAATGTTTACAAATCATTAATCAAATCCCCCAAGTGATACATAAAAATATGTTTTATCCTCCTACCTCGACGAAGATATCTTCGTAATGAGAAAACAACAAAATACATCATTTGTGAACTTGTGATAGCAAAATATCAAAGACAGCTGACTTTAATGATTATTGTAAATGTCTCGGTGCTTTGTTAATGCGCTGGTGATGTTTGTGTAAGTAGTAAAGGCATATAAAATTCATAAATTATTCTATATTTGTACCCCAATATTTATTTTTCTTTCTTGCATTATGGCAAAGTCACTATTTATGTTGTTATAGGCAACATTTTTGCATAACTTGTGTCCTGTTGACAGCAATGCCAAATTAGATGACTTTTATTGTGTCATTGTAATTCTTAGATAGTTTTTTCTTATTAATTTCAATGCGGAGAAACTTCAGTCAATTGAAGCAATAGCAACTGGAATTGTCAGTAAAATTATTAAAGCAATATTTAGATTCAGAAATGAACCATGGATTTCATACACAACCCCATTACAATGTTTGCTTCTGATATATGACAAATTATCTTTATTGCAGGAAATATTACAACATACTGAATTTTACCATATAGATTACTATCACTTGAATTGCAATTTTCCCCCTCTCTTAAAGCAATATCTAGATCCATAGAGTAACACAGCAAATAACTGGCATCATGCTTCACACATATTACATCGAGACCTACTTATGGACACATTTAAGTATAATATGAATCATGTAATGTTGCACAGTGTTCCTTGGCCACCATGTACAACTACTGTGAAAACCATACTTATCTGTGAATATTTTCCAGTCGTGAATTAGAACATGAAGGGAAGAAAAAAAAGGCACATAGAGCTACCAGAAAATGATGCTTCTCTATGCAAGCATCTATTATGCTTTTTGAGGATTTGGCAAATTGATCAATCTGTCCTTCTCTTACCTAAGACCTCCCCCAGGCCAAATCCTGTCCATCTCCAATGTTGGTGGCAGCACAACCACAAATCTCCTGATTGATCAGACACAGACACCTTCTGTTCAAGGACAGAGGGCAAGAATTGTGGAAAAAGTTTCCTTGAGCCTTGACAAGTATTAGTCCTGCGTGTGGGTGTTTCCAGTGCTGAGCACAGGACCCCAGGTGGCCAAACACCCATGTGCTATTTATCCGCGGGCTTTGTGTGTGTGTTTGTCAGCTATGAGGCACATGGAAGGGACCTTTCTTGCCTGGGTGTAAACATGGTGCTGTCCGGGAAAGACCCCTCTCTGGTGATGTAGAAGCAGCTCTGTTTCCTGCAAAGAGTGGTGTGACAGATACAAGGGAGCACCTGCCAGGTTCCAGGTTCCACCTGCTAAGCCCTTCCTCCCTCCCTCCCTCCCTCCTTCCTTCTTTGAAAAGGAACCACATGCAAATAGTAACAGATTTGCAACCGCTGTGCCCTAAGGCCACCAGGACAGCACTGGAGAGGGGTACCCTGACCGGCAGGAGAAGCGTCAGCCTCAGGAGAACCAGGCTCCTGGGATCTTGTTAGCAAGAGAGACCTGGGGGCATTTGGCCTCTTGAGGTTTTCCAGGAATCCCAGATGAAGCTCAGATCCAAGGATGGTTTGTTCCTGTTGCTACTGCTGCCCACACTCTTGACTCTTCCCTCGGACTGCTGGGGCAGAGGAGGCAAAGGTTTATCATTTAAGACAATTTCAGAGCAGTGAACAAATTGAATTTAAGAAAAATTTCTGGGACACTAACCATTTGCCTTGTAGGAGAAGACGGATGTCGTGATTGCCTAGTATGCCCTTTCGTTTCACGATACATGACTTTCTCCGTGCCAGCTTCGCCTAGTGGTCAGGCCCAGCATAGCCTCCCTGTGCGCAGATTCCTTGTCTGTAAATGGGTGATGATGGCAGGGGGCTGCAGAAGTTCCACGAGCTGGCCTGGCCTCTGCGAGGGCGGCTCACACAGCACACACCTGGCAGCTCAGAGGCTGTTCCTTCATTTCCTCCTTCTCATGTAAATGAGGAAAAAAAGTGAAACCCAACCAAACCTATGTGCATATTGTGTGTGTGTATGGGTGTGCATACATGCATAAGTGTACATACTTTGCAGCCTATATTAGTTTCCTAAAGCTTCCGTAACAAATCACCACACACTGGTTTAACGCAGCAGGAATGTCTTCTCTCATTATTCTGGAGGCAGACAGTTGGAAACCAAGGTGCTGGCAGGACCGTGCTTCCTACAGCGGCTCTAGTCCTTGCCTCTTCCTAGCCTTTGGTGGTTGCCTGCGATCCTTGGTGTTGCTTGGCTTGCAGACATAGCACTAATCTCTGCCTCTGTTGTCACATGGTCTTCTTCCTTGTGTCTCCTCTGTCTTCGTTGTGTCCTCTCTTCTCCTTATAAGGACACCAGTCATGTAGGCTTTAGGGCCATCCTAATACAGTATGACCGCATCGTAACTGATTGAATCTACAAATATTTTATTTCCAAATAAAGTCACATTCCTAGTTTCCAGATGGATGTGAATTTTGGGGGGACATTATTGAGCCTAATACACAGGGTTAAGACAGAAAGCTAAGATTCCATTACGAGATGCATCCGAATTCAAAGACATTAAATGTGAAAACAAGCACATCTTGAACTCCATGAAATATGGCATCTTACATACACACACAGACACACACACACATAAAAGATTCAACGATGTAGATGGAAATTGCATTCTCAAAAACTGCCGTGATCGGACTTCCCTGGTGGCGCAGTGGTTAAATAATCCACCTGCCAACGCAGAGGACACGGGTTCGAACCCTGGTCTGGGAGGATCCCACATGCTGCAGAGTAACTAAGCCCGTGCGCCACAGCTACTGAGCCTGCGCTCTAGAGCACGCGAGCCACAACTACTGAAGCCCATTCGCCTAGAGCCCATGCTCCGCAACAAGAGAAGCCACCGCAATGAGAAGCCTGCGCACCGCAACGAAGAGTAGCCCCCAGTCGCTGCAACTAGAGAAAGCCTGCGCACAGCAACGAAGACTCAACGCAGCCAAAAATAAAAATCAAAAGTTAAAAAAACTGTCGTGATCATCTTTTGGTGGAACCCCCAGTTGAGGGGCTTCAACTTTGATGGACTAGAGGACCTCATATTCTCCAGGACAGCTGAGTTTCTGAAAAAGGGTTTACTCAGGATGAATTTCCTATGTCAGATAATGGTTGTGAAAATGCTTTGCAAACAGTCAAATGTGGTACAAGTAACAGCTGATGGATACATGGGTTTACCCACTTAACGCCTCTTGGGAAAACTGTCCATTCCACGCCCACATTTGATAACAGTGGATTTTCACAGGTCACAATGGCAATTTCCTGAAAAAAATCTTTTTTCACTGGATAAAACAAAGGATGATTCCTCCTGGCTTCATGAACAGAAACCCTGTTTTTCATCAAGAGATCCAGCAGCCCCTTCTGGGTTAATTCATTTTAGAGCCCTTGGAGTGGGCTTCCCATGTGTAGGTTTCATGTAAGGAAGGAGGGGCTCTGATATAGGATTTTGCATATTGTTTTGTTAAAAACAAAGGATGGTGAGTCAATCATTTCAAAAGGAGTTGATAGAATTTTATGTCTGGAAGGGAATTTATATATGATCTTGTCTTACCCACTTATTTTATAAAAGAAGCTTAGAGAAAAGTGGCTGGTTGGCCCTTGGGCAGAGGAGTTGGAGGTGGAGTTTGGGCTTGAGGAGGAATTGAAGCAGCTTCTCTGAGGGACAGCCCCTCTCGTGTTTAGCTTCTCCATCATGCTGCTAAGGTAAGGCTGACATGCATTCTCCCATGTAGTCTTCACAACAACCCTACAAGGTAGGTGCCTTACTATTCCATTTTACAGATGAGTAAACAGAGGCTGCTTGATGCAACGTCTGGCTGCATATCATAAGCTGGTGTTAGGTGATCCAGAGCCCAGGCTCTTGACCATCACACTGTCCTGTTGTCCAGGCAGAAACCGTGAAGGGAGAGTCAACAGCAGTCCCATTCCCTACTCCTAAGAGATGAACCAGGGTACATGACAAACATCTATTTCCATAAAGTATATGATTTTTATCCTGGCTTTAAATGTCATGTTAAAAATTTGAAATGAAACAACGTCTTTATAAGTAAACTAAATGAATCAATCAAGAGAATGTTGGGAATTCCCTGGCGGTCCAGTCGTTAGGACTCCGAGCTTTCACTGCGGGGACCCAGTTCTCCCTGGTCGGAGAACTAAGATCCTACAAGCTGTGCGGTGTGGTCGAAAGATAAAAAATTTTAAAATAAAGAGAATGTTTGTGGACTTACAGAACTGGGGTGGGCATCACAGATTATCAAGAGGAAAGTTACGATGTTAAGGGCTGGAGGCATGATTGGGACAGTTCCATGAGGATAATGCCTCTTGTTCTGTCAATGTGGACACCACAGTTCTGCCCTTCTTGCTCTCAGAGTAGCTGATTTTTATCATCTAACAATGTTGCATCCCAGCCTTTCATTTCAGCCTTGCCATTGCACTAGATGGAGGTTCAATCTGGTACCAGCACGAGGTGCTGACTTACTGTTACTGAAAAACTAACTAGATCCCTGGGCTTTCAGAATGTCCTAATCAGAATTCAGGGAAAAAAAAAAATCCAATCAATCACAGTGTTCTTTTGCACTTTCTAACTTTCTTCTGCCCTCCCCGCCAGCTGCTTACTGCTTAAAATCTAATGAGTCAAATCTAATGAGTAATGATTCTTACTGAGTGAAAGTGAGTAAGGAAATAATTTGGGGGAAGTACCTGTAGTGTGTAGGAATTATAAAACCATATTCCATGTGGAGATAATGTTTTCTATTGTATTCTGGACATTTTCTAGCCCTTAACTGAAACTATGTACAGAGCATTTTACTAAAATTTTGATACAGCATCTCTTAAAATGTAGAAGTCTCTCCTATTTTTCCTTTTCTACTTTTCAATCTCTGGCCAATTTATTTTCAGATTAAAACAAAATTCTAAAGGTCCTTCTACAAAGCACAGACCAAAGCAGCAACTTGGAAAGGGGAATTATTTTGATTAATGCTGGTAAACAACCTGGAAAAATCATTGCTATTAGCATGGCTTTTTGTCAGTCTGTAATAATACACTGAGACAAAATTTTAGAGCTGAGTGAATTTAGCAAGGCCACTGTCATTTTAAAGACCTCTCATGTGGTTATTTACACACTTGATATTTTTATTTACTGGGTATAACTAATCAGGCACATATTTTTAAATAATGATGATAAAGTGAATATTCAAGGGAGCCACTAGGGTAATATGAACCAACCCCCTGCACTGGAGATTTTTGTAAGTATGATGCAAATGTCAGTTCTTAGTTTATTATCCAGTAAGCTGATTAGCTAGTACAGATTCAATTTGACCTCAAAATCTGCCAAGCACCAGAAGGCTGTCCCTTCAGCCTGCTGTTTCTGGTAGGGAACAGGGACAATTTCCTCGGGGAAGGCACTTGAAACATTACTTTTAAACTAACCAGACTCCGGAGGGCTCATAAAAGTACGTTTGCCTTTTTATCTGCCCCTTCCTTGGTTACTCTGCTGGGATTTCTTTCCCCATACCCAACAAAAGCCTACTCCAGGCTTTTTCTTTGTTTTGTTTTTTAACTTTCAGAGATACAGAAATATTTATGGATGAAGTGATATGATGTCTGGGATTTACTTCAAAGTGATATGGGAAGTAGAGAAGCAGATAGGCATAAAATTGAAATAAGACTGGCCATGAGTTGGTAATTGTTGAAGCTGGGGACGGGTCCTGGAGCTCATGATCATAATCCTGCAGGGAACATCCTGTACACACGTGGGAACTGCCCTCAGCTACCCACAGGAGGAACTGCTGGGCTTATATCCTCTTACAGTTTTACTGAATGCTATCAAATTGATCTGCAAAGTGCCTGAACAAAGTGACATTCCCCCCAGTCTCACCAAAACTTGAGAATTAACATTTTTATCAATCTGATTTTTTTAAAGTGGTATATCTCCTCTTTGCTTTCATTTACATTATCCCGATCACTTTGAGCCTATTTCCCACATTTTCTGGTTCTTCGGATTTTTTCCTGTGAATTGCGTGTTTCCTGTTGTTCCAGATGACAGATGAAATCACAGAGATTTCTCTTTCCTCTTCCCTCCAAGCAGTGATGTGCAGCAGCCTGCTTGCGTTGCTTATGAGAGCCAGTTGCTCCATTTTCTAGAATTTTGCCAGCTGGTTACCAAATATTGGTAGCTCAACATTGGCCCTGGCGGGAATGTGTACACCACGGCAATCAGCAAACATTACACAGCAGGGCACCCATCCCCAGAGAGTTTGTTGTTACCTGATCACTACTGCCTCCAAGCATTTACATCTACACATGGCCTGGTTCAAAAGAGCATCAAGGTGAACCTGAGGCATGGATGATGGAGGGGTCCCTTGACTTGAATCTGGGACCAGAAAGGGCTTAATGGCTCTGTTTCCAGTACTCAGCATCCCTTGGTGGACATAGGCAGGGGTGGGGTGGGCAGTGTCTCAAGGGCATCTAGGAGAACCTGGCACTCCTGCAGCAAGGCGAGGTAGGCTTGGACACAGGTCCTGGGGTAGAGTCTCTTCCTTGGCCTCTTTCATTTCTGTGTCAGGTGTGGGACCCAGTGTAACATGAAAATATGGGGATCCTTGTTCAAAAGCAAGAAAAAAAGCCTTTCCTTTCTTCACCTGAGATTTCTCCGTCATGGTGTTCTTTATTTGCTATTTAATGTCATGTTCTCTCGGACTTGAGGATATTTGCGGGGTGAATGCAATATCCCAGTGTCGCCTGGGATCTTGCCTGGTGACTTGGCACATGGGTGTGCGTGAACCACCCAGATGCCTGTGCCCAGGACGCCTCCCGGAGCAAGGGCAACTGTGGTTACTGCATCGCAGCACCGGAGTGGGCAGCTGAGCCCCCATTCTGGGGCGGGGGCAGGGAGGTGGTGGGTGGTGACAGCCTGATGCCCTGGTGCATATGCTCCATTGACCCATCAAACTTCACTTACAAAACAGAAATTCAAAGATAAAATTACTAAGAAATAAATTCAAGAGAGCAAGCAACCGTGGAGCGCTGGACCCGAAGTATGGGACCTCCTGAGTGTGTGGCCCTTGGTGATGCCTCGGCTGCACGCTCTGAAGCTCACCCTGAGGCCAGGCAGCACCCAGGCCACCAAGTCCCTTTGCAGCTGAAGCCTCCCTGGGCTGGAGCTGTATGAACCTAGATGTTCTACCCACCACGGGGATTACAATCCACTTACAATCCAGTTAGAGAGCAGGTTTGTTTTCATAGTCCTCCTTTTTATAGTACACTGTACATTTATTGAGCAAATGCTATGGGCCGGGCACTCTGCTACATATAAGGGTTACAAACACAAAAAAAGCTCCCTGCCCTCATGGAGCTTACCATCTGGCACAGGATATAGGCAACTAATAAGAGGCATAAATTTAAAAAATATGGGCTTCCCTGGTGGCGCAGTGGTTGAGAGTCTGCCTGCCGATGCAGGGGACGCGGGTTCGTGCCCCGGTCCGGGAAGATCCCACATGCCACGGAGCAGCTGGGCCCGTGAGCCATGGCCACTGATCCTGCGCGTCCGGAGACTGTGCTCTGCGACGGGAGAGGCCACAACAGTGAGAGGCCCGCGTACCGCAAAAAAAAAAAAAAAAAAGTATGGAATGTTAGTGGTAGGTGGTAAGAAGAGAGATTGAAGAGGGAAACAAAGTGTCAGTAGGGGTGGCACAGACAGAGGATGGATGAATTAGAGTTAGAATTTTAGATGCTGGGGTTTGGGAAAGTGAGCAGGTTACCTCACCTGAGGTGAGGGAGGGAGAGACTAGGTAATACACTTGTCCTTCACTCTGTGTTCTCTTCCTTATAAATACTACCTAAGGACCAATCAGGGTCCTAAGGATTTGTAAGTGTTTTGCAACACCACCTTTTCAGTCAGAATTTGCTTGCATAACATTCAATTTTAGTAAAAGTCGTTTTAAACATTGGAAATGTCATATTAAAAATATGCTGGGACTTCCTTGGTGGTGCAGTGGTTAAGAATCCGCCTGCCAATGCAGGGGACATGGTTCGAGTCCTGGCCTGGGAAGATCCCACATGCTGTGGAGCAAGTAAGCCCGTGCCCCACAACTACTGAGCCTGCGCTCTAGAGCCCGTGAGCCACAACTACTGAGCCTGCGAGCCACAACTACTGAAGCCTGCATGCCTAGAGCCTGTGCTTCGCAGCAAGAGAAGCCACCGCAATGAGAAACTCGCACACCTCAATGAAGAGTAGCCCCCGCTCGCCACAATTAGAGAAAGCCCATGTGCAGCAACGAAGACCCAATGCAGCCGAAAATAAATAAATAAATTAAAAAGAAATATGCTGGTTAGAAACCCTTTTTTTCCCTGTAATCTTCAGGAGCTCAGTTTTCTTTGAAGCAGATACTTCATTGACTGTCATATTTTTAGAGACTTGGGAAAGTTATCTTTGGCATCTCCTGACGATTAGGATTAGCATCATCCTGCAATGATTTTTTCCCCCTCATTCTTTTGGTTGCTCAGCAGGGTTTCTTCTCACAAAAGCAGAGTGTTAAGTAATAAAAATGTAAAGCCACAGGATGAGGAGAAAGAAAAAGCAATTCCTCCACGTCAGGAAGTGAAGTGTTACTTTAACAGGGTATTTGAAAAAGAAAATCCCCAAATGACAATGGCTGAAATAAGACAGATGTATCTTTCCCATGTACAAGATGTCTGGGGTAAGGCAGTCCGTGCACGGCCTGTGTAATGGCTCCAGGCTATCATCAGGGCTTCAGGCTCCCAACCTTCTGCTCTGCCATCCTCAAAATCACCTCATGGTTCAGGATGGCCACAGGAGATTCAGCCATCACATCCATACCCTAGGAAGGAAGATAGATGAGCAGAATGACCCATTCCCTGCCTTTTAAGGAAAATTTCCATAAAAGCCCTCACAACACTTATATATATATATATATATATATATATATATATATATAATGTTATATCCGTATATAACATTATGGGCTGGAACTTAGTCACATGGCCACATCCAACTATAATGGAGACTTGGAAAATCAATAAAAACATCGAGCTGGGTAACGGTTTTGTTAGAAACTGACATTTTGTTGCTTGGGAGGGAGAAGAGAATAGATGTTGGGGAGAGTTTCTAGCAAGTTCTGCCACACTCACCAGCTTCATTTTCTTTTTAAGTTAATGAAGGCTATAACTCTCAGGAAAATAAATCAATACCTAAGTCCTAGGGCCTTGAAAAGCTACATTCTTGGGTGTTCTCACCCTAACTTTTTAAAATTCAGATGAAAAACTCCAATGAGGAATTAGATTCTGTCATCTTTATTATTTTTGTATGTGTACTTCAATAGTCTACCATTTCACCTGCTTTGGAATTACACAGATAAGCAGTCAAATGAAAGAAGATTTCACTGTTGTGCTTTATAGGACAAAATAATTTTTAAAAACTTGCATTTGAGAAAGAAAATAATAGTACTGGGTCGATTGTCGTGGTATGAGTTTAAGTTCTGCACTATAAAGAAAATCTTTCCAAGTAGACATCTTATGTTTTTTTTTTCTGTTGAAAATAATTGCCAACAAAGAAAACATCTTTCTCTTGTTGACCAAATGCCAAAATGCAGTATCGGCTCAGGCGGTTTTCATACAGTATGAGTGGCTTTCTGATGGAAAGCTAATGTATTTTTGCTTAAAAAAATAAAGGAGGTCTATTTTGTGAGCCCTTAAGCAAGAATACGCCTCCCTCTTGAAGATTCATTTTCTTTCCTTCTAATGGTGACAGACGTTGTCTGCCAGCACAGCCACACAAGAAAAACCTGATGTTTCAGTTCCAATGACTCTGGGCCACTACGATGTCAGTTTTCCTTTGTGCATGGTGACGCAGGGATTAGACCGCTAATATTTTATTCGTGGGGGGGTTTTCCTTTATAATTAGAGAAGCTTTCAGGAATATTGTGTTAACACAAAGCTACATGTCATTTGTGAATCTCTCTGCTTTATTGAAATGTATTTATCATTGAGTTAGAGCTGGCTTCTTAACATAATTCTTTCCTACTTAATAATATAAAAGATTCCTTTTCTCTAATCCTGATTTCAGTGCTGGAAATCTTGCAGACTCAAAACTATCCCATCTGACAAAATCATAAAAGAAAAGTCTATTATATCTCCCAGCTGGGGAAATATAGTTTAATTGTTTAACGTAGGAGGATGACTGGCATTAGATTCAATCTAGGCTCCAACAAATCTTCCCTTTTGTAATAAATCACTTCATTCCAAAGAGACACTGTGAAAGAGACAACCTATCAGTTTATGGACTTAAACTTTTTTCCTGTCGCTTTAAGAAGACTTTTCTTGATGATGCTCCATTATTTCACTGGAATGTTTCTGTACCACCTCTGACATCCATCTTTTCTGAGTTTTGCTATAGAATGGATTAGTATAATTCCTTTTTATTGGCATAAAAACATGTTGTAGTAGACAAAGGAAAATTCAGATTTTCTCAAAATACATTATCTTTGGGTGGCGTAGTCTTTACTTAGGCAAAGGGATTCAAAATGGCAATAGTTGTTGCCTCCAAGTAAAGCTCTGGAAATACCCATTCTTTTACTTTTGTTCTACTGGAATTTCTGTTGGCTGGAGAACCTCCACTTGTCCCTCCAGACCTGTTATCCCCTTGCTCTGTGCCCCTGGGGCAGACTGACCTATAGGGACTGCTTCAGTGTCTGCCTAGCCTATGGTCACCAGCTTGGTTTGGCCAGTGGGAGGTCCTGGCAGAGACTGGAGGGAGGACAGAGGGCTCAGGATGTTTACTCTGGCTTGTTCTCTAGCTCCTGCCAGGTGGCCCTCCCTACAACAACTCCTCTCTCTCCAGGATTTGGTAATGGCTGTCAGTTATTGCCAGCTCAGGGCTGTTTCGCCATCCTTGTTGGTTTTCTTCTGCCCACGCCTGTGTAAAGAATTGCAATGTTCCTGTTTGTGTGTGCTATGTATTTCTGCCTGGGACACTGATATGCAAGTCCTCCTATGACAACCTCTATGGCGAGAGTGGTTATTTGGCCTCAGACTTGTTTTTGGAAATGTTTTCATCATGAATAGAATTTACAGCAAGGCTGTGGGCTATTTAAGCACTCCCTGCTGTTTGTTTTTCACTACTAGAGTTGTAAATTGTTTACATTCTCACAGAATGTAAAAGAGGAAGGATGCAGTTTTGCAAGGTGTATGTACAATTCAACCAGTTCTCAAGCCGGGCTGCTGACATCTTGCTAGAGCTCCCAGAGGCCTGTCAAGTGATGGTTTTACCACCGTGGCCCAGGGTCAGATGAATGTGGTACCGGGTGGGCCCTCATCTCGGCAGTATCTTCTTTCCTGGACCCACCTGTGCTGCAGGGAGCATGGACGCCTGCTAATTCCCTTACCTGTTTGCTTCCTTACCCCATTACCCTCCTGAGTGCTGACTCTAACACTTCAAGAGAACTCAGGCAAAGTTCCTGAAACAAAGTGCTCTGAAGCTGATGCTAATCACCTGTCCTAAAAGGTGGGGTGAGAAATTCACTCATTTTGAGCACAGTCTTTTTTCAGGTTCATCACCGAAAGAGTTTGGCTTCAAGTTGGTTACTTACGCTATTTCTCTTTTTCTCCATAATTGGGATGGATGACTCTTATTTTGTGAGTGTGATGAGGTCAGTAAATTGTGATCTTCTGATAAATTCTATTAGCAAAGACCTACTTCTTGAGAAAACAAATCATAAAATTAGAGAAGGCATTGATATTTAGGCTTATTCCACACATCTTTTAATAGAAACATCTGTAAGTTGTGTGTATTCTGGGTCCCAGATAGACAGATGGAAAAACCTGGGGAAAGGGTCACTGGGTTACATTGACATTGAGAGCCTGTGTCCTGATTCCTAAAAAGAAAGTCCTGTAACTTCTCTGTTCCTTGGCTTTCCCTTCAATCATTGGAGGTAACACCTACCTGACAAAACTGATAAGAATACAATGAGATAGAGGATAGTAAAGTGCTTTCAAAATTTAAAGATTCTAAAAACACCAATTATTGCTGTTGTCTAAAAATATATAGTCTAAAACAGTGGTTTTTAACCTTTTTGGGTGATTAATGCCTTTAGAGACTTGATGAAAGCTACAGACCCTCTCTCCAGAAAAGCACAAGCCATCAGAGGATTTTCTTTTACAATTTCAAGGCATCTATGGATCTTCTGAAGCCCATCAATCCTTGGAAAAATTTCATAAAATACATCTTATTTTCTTTTTAAAGATTGCTAAATGCAAAAGTTAATGTGTTAGATATGATTTTCATCAGCATTCATTTATAACACTTGACATTTAAAATTCTTCACAAGATATATATAAATTACAAACCAAAAGAAAAAGAATCAAAAGGAAGTATCAAACTATTCTAAGTTCTTGAACAAAATTTAAATGCATTAGATTATTGAACTAGAATAATGATGGTTGAAAAGATCCTGAAGTATAAAATCAAGAAAGCTAAGTTAATTAATGCATTCAATAAATATTTCTTGAGCACCTGTATGTGTCAAGAGACATTCTAAGTGCTCAGGATACCCTAGTGAATCACACAGTCAGGATATCTAAAATACAGAGGTGGTACCTTCTGTTCATTGCTAAAGCTGTTAAAACTCCAGGTAATGTATGAATCCTGGCAGCTAATGAGTTCATTAGTTACACAATTCATGCTTTACTCCTTGTGTGGAACAACTGAATAATTTTGTATTGGTCATAAAACTGCATTTCTGTCTGGTCAGCCCTCTCTTAACATTTAGTTTGCATGTTTTAAATTTATAGCCTGGGACTTCCCTGGTGGTGCAGTGGTTAAGAATCTGCCTGCCAATACGGGGGACACGGGTTTGATTCCTGGTCCGGGAAGATCTCACATGCCGCGGAGCAACTAAGCCCGTGCACCACAACTACTGAGCCCATGGGCCTAGAGCCCGTGCTCTGCAACAAGAGAAGCCACCACAATGAGAAGCCCGCGCACTGCGACATAGAGTAGCCCCTGCTCACCGCAACTAGAGAAAGCCCGTGCGCAGCAACGAAGACCCTATGCAGCCAAAAATAAAGAAATAAAAATAAAAAATAAATAAAATAAAAATTAAAAAAATAAATTTATAGCTACTATAAATCTTCCACATTGAAGGTAACAAAATATTGTGAACTTAATGGTTTTATCCCAGGTTTGAAGCTACCACACAGATTACTGTCTTTGGTCCACAGTTAGAATTTACATATTGTTTTTGAAGCAAATGAAATCATTTGCATGAATCACTCTAATTAACTTGAGAAATACCTGAATGACATGAATACTTTCAAATATTTTGAAATATTTTTAGACTATGTGTCTCTGAAATGACTGGAAGGAAAGGAATGAAAAGTATTGTGGCCTTCCTAACTTTGTGGGTTATTTATCATTTTAGTGTTTGGCAAAAAGGCAGAATATTTTCAATTCCATGAGTATTATATAATAAGACATGTAGTAAAGTATTAGAAACTAGGTCAGAATGTTTTTTTTCCTGTGTGTGAATGTATGTGCGTGTGTTGGGGGTAGTAGTGGAGGTGTCACCTTGTCAGCACTGAAATGGGAAGAGGTGTATTTATTAAAAACAATAAATGGAGTAAATATCCCTTTTGAGGTTGTTCACATGGGGTTAGGCTTAAAGAATATTTGGGGTTGACTGGGTATCAGCCCTACTTTTCACTTTTTCAGGGTTTCCTAGTTGAGACATTTTATCTCTCACTGAGTCACCCATCTTTCCCACTACCTCCTGCCTCTTTTTTTCTTCTCTCCTTGCTCAGCTAATCATATTTACCTGCAAAACGCACCCTTATTTCCCATTCCTACTTTCCAAGGGAATTGCATCACTTGCTACCCTGTGCTCTGTATTGCAACATTAGTAATCTGATTTTCTTACATGAAATTTGCCTTTTTGTCCTGAGAAATGAACAAAATCCAACCTTCCACTAATTAGATTAGGGTCTTAATCTTTGTGTGTGTGTTGTGGTCGCTTTGGAATAATTTTTTAAGTGCATAAAATGAATGAGATTATAAGGACACCAATTAAATTGAAATATAGTTCTCAAAATATTTAAAAATCTATAATATTCATTTAAGTACTTTCAAAATAACACATGAAATAACAACTTAGTGGCAGGTCTAACGGCCACAATGATTTTGTAGTCATGATGAAGATAAGCCATATTTTGAGATAGCTACAACTGTAATGTGTTCTAATAAATCTGTGATTTCTGTGGGTGCCAAAGCCACCAGGTCTGTTAATACTTCTGTGGTTTGTTGACTGTGTTGATAATTGATGTAAATGCTACATTTCAGTTAAAAGTTAGTGGAAATAAAGACGTATTTTTTCCTATCTAAGTTCACAGACCCCTAGAGGGTATGGAGACCCCAGATTAAGTACTGTCCCCCACTAGACTGCAAGCCCCCTGATGCAGAGACAGGCTTTTTTTTTTTTTTGTCCCTGCACAGCCAGCACTTAGCACAGTGTCTGACATAGAATAATTCCTCAACAAACATCTGAATTAAGTGAAACGCAAAGCAAGGAAACCAACTTATGATTATTGCCAGGGCTCGTCACCTCTTATCTCAGTGAATCTTCAGTTAACTGCCAGGGAAATATTACCTTTCTCAGACGAGGAAACTGGGACTCAGAGGATAGCTATGCGGCAGAGCAGAATTTAAACTCAGGTCTGTTTGACTCCAAAGTCCGCGTCGTTTCCACCTCATATTGTTGCCTCTTACAAAACTTGTCTGGGTCCAGAGAATAACACAGATGAGGTTATTCCAGATAGTTGTTGTCTCCAAACTTCTTAAAAAGACTCAGTAGAATTTCAACAATTCTCTCATAACTCAGCAAGTCTACTTTATAGGGATATCTTGTTGAAGTTTTGTGACAATGTCTTAATCTATATGATCTTGTTACTATGAGCATAAATTCTTACCCATCCAGGCAAGACTGTCCTAGAACAGACCAGGACTTGGGTAAGTCAAGCAAGCTGTATTCTGTCTGACGCCTTAACACCCATACTTTGCCCTTCCGTGAGATTTTGTCCCAGGCAGGTTTGCGGTTGGGTTGGCCTCAATGGGGGTCACGGGAGGATCCTATATTCCACAAAACAGTGGCATTTATGGCACGAGAATGGATCGGCAACATTATCATTTTTTTTATTTTTTTGGCTGTGTTGGGTCTTCATTGCTGTGCGTGGGCTTTCTCTAGTTGCAGCGAGCGGGGGCTACTCTTCATTGCGGTGCGGTGGCTTCTCTTGTTGCGGATCACAGGCTCTAGGCATGTGGGCTCAGTAGTTGTGGCGCACGGGCTTACTGGCTCCGCAGCATGTGGGATCTTCCCGGACCAGGCCTCGAACCTGTGTCCCCTGCATTGGCAGGTGGATTCTTAACCACTGCACCACCAGGGAAGCCTGCATCATTATCATATTGCGTTTTTTGCTGCAAAGAGGTTTTTCCACGGAGGAATCATGTATAATCATGTACAGTAAGTGGAAGATATTTTGTAGTTTATAGAACTGACATTTTCTGCAATACAGCTGAGAATTTGTTCTCGTAACAACTGAAGTTTCTAGCCTTTCTTTTGAGGGAAGCTCACCAATTTTGTACAACTTGCTTCATAAAAGCACAGATTCCCCCAGCAGTCCCTGGGAAAGCTGGACCTGTCGTCATCTCCTTCAGCTAAGTTCCTTTAACTTCCCTGATTTGGAAATGTCCGCCTCTAGGTTGCCTCTGCCATCTGGCCCCCCTGTTCCAGGCCTGACTCTGGGCTGCTGAACCATGTTGGGAAAAGTGACTCCTTTTGCTTTTCTTTCTTCACTCTTCTTGGTTTGCTTCCCCACAACCTTTATCCCAAAGTCCCTCTGTTATCCTCCAGCTCCCAGCCCAGCCCTTAGCAGGTGACCCGCACTTGACTCCCCCAGGAGGAGAAAGGGTATGAAGTCCACTCCATCACCTGTTCTCCCATCAGAATTTCTCTGCAACTCTATTTTTCACATCTTCCTTTTCTCCTGTTTCTGGGAAAGTAATCGCCCCCTTCCCATTCCCTTAGCTAGCTAAGATGCGTCAGTCCGCTCTGGATTACCTGCCTCCTGGATTTCAATCCTTTATTTTTTCCCCTCTCCATCCTCTCTCCTCTGTTTATAAAAGTGCTCAGATATGCTCATTTTAAAAAGTGTGTAAAAGAAAACAAAACCTTTTCCTCATTCCTATTACTCCCTGTGTCTATTCTTATATCTCCTGCCTTCCCTTCCTTGCCAAATGCCTTGGACTGGTCTGTAATCACTGCTTCAAAGCCCACACATGCCTTCAGCTTTCGGAATCTGGCTTCTGTCTCCACCATCCTACTGAGACCTGTTCTCTGGTAGGTCACTAAGACTCTTGTTTGTCAAATCCAGCAACCTTTTCTCTGTTCTAATTCCTAAGTCTGTGGAATCTGACACTGTTTGTTACCATGTTCTTGAGGCTCACCACCCCCTGGGCTTCCAGAACACCTTTTCATCTCCTGGCTTTCTGACCCATCTTTTTCTCTTCCTTTGGGAGTTTCTCTTTTTCTATCCCACTCCTGTGGCTTCAGTGGCAACTTCTACATAGATAACTCTCTGATGTTTATCTCCAGGTCCAGCCTATCAAATTTTTAGCATTTCCCCCTGCTTACTGCACATCTCCTCCTGAGCCTAGCATCTCAACATACCTCGTCCAGCGGTCAACATCGCCTCTTATTTAGTTCCTCTCCTGTGCTTTGATTCTGACTTTCAATTCTTTCATCTGCCCCAGATTCAGACACCGGAAAACCCTGAAGTTCTATGGTCACCCTATTTCACTTCTGACCCCTCCTTTCCATTCCCACAGCTACTTTGGTTTTGGGTTCTTGACTCTTAATTGGTTTCTCTTTCCCTGATTCTAGTTCTACCCTGGTTTGTCCCACAGGTATTCCAGGTTAAGGTATAAGTACTGGCTCTTGCCTGCTCAGAACTGTTCCATGGCTTTCTACTAGTGAAGGAATTAAGTACAGAGCCACAGTTTGGCATTCAAGACCTTCACAGCAAGGCAGGAAAAGTAAAATGGAATTTTATCTTCTCTAGGTAGTTTGAAAAACACCTGAAATAAAACTCCAAACAAACTAGTTGTCAACAAAACTATAATGTCCCTACACTTTAGTAAAAGGGTTGTAAGAAAAAGAACATTTTTTTTTTGCAACAGTGGATACTTTTTTCCCAAAGAAAATATTTCTCAGAAATATATGTAAGGAGAATAATTTATTCTCTGTGCCAAACAGCACCAATTAGATCCTTCTTTGTGACAGTGCTGTCTGTTGCATTTGCTGACATCCTTTTTACTCAAATGTGGTGCATTAGGAAGGAGATTTGACTGGGGAATCAAGAGCTTTGTGTTCTAATTTTAGACCTAGATGGTCTGGCTTTTGGTAAGTCACTTAAAATCTCTAGGCATTAGTTTCCACATCTGCAAACTGTTGGTAAGTCACTTAAAATCTCTAGGCATTAGTTCACACATCTGCAAACTGCGGGCCTGGGACAATGTCAGTATCTGGCTGCACATTACAATCACCTGGGGAGTGTGTTTAAAACCTAGCCAATGCAAACTCTCGTCCTGGGGATGGTTTCAGTAGGTCTGGGTAGGGCCCAGATAGGTATATTTTGAAAAGCTCCTCATGTGTAGCCCGGGCTGAGAACCACTGGCTTGGTAACAAGTGCCTTTTCAGCTTTACCATAGAGTCACTTTTGGATTTGCTCTTCCTCTCAATTACAAGATGGTTTTCATTTGAATTTACTCAGCACATTCCACCTCCTATTGTCATTATGGTTATTTTTGTCTCGTCTGCTTTCCTATGCTGTAGTTCCCACAAACACAGAATGTGT
Organism: Monodon monoceros; assembly: GCF_005190385.1. Lineage (NCBI taxonomy): Eukaryota > Metazoa > Chordata > Mammalia > Artiodactyla > Monodontidae > Monodon > Monodon monoceros. The sequence goes on from NW_021703781.1 coordinate 75,095,253, forward strand.
CTTACTCACCTCTGTGTGCTCGTTATTCCTTGACACATGGACTTTAAGTTTGCTAAACTTCATGAAGAGTTAACAAGCTTACTTAAACAATATCCCTTTTCCTTAACAAAATGAATTACAACTCAAACTAAACAAAAACACCTGATTCTGTGGTTCTTGGTAACTTGCTGGTGAGCTTCAGGAAGGGCAAGTTGGAGGTTTTCAGAGGCTCTTAAAATATTTTCAAAGTGAAATGTTGGTGGAACCATTCGTTCTTACATAATAACGTGGTTTAATTTTATCTACAATTGTGTTAATTATATGTTTGAGAATGTGTGTTAAGTTTTGTAGGTAAATGACTGTCGCAGTTTAAACTCTGTTGATGAGTCCTTGAGCAAATAATGTTGCTCCGGGAAGGCGGTGGTTATTAAAACTCTCGACATCACAGGAATGGCTGCAAGGGTAAAATATACCTCTGATTAGGAAAGAGGTTGTTGATGAGAGGAAGCTATATCAGGTATTTCTCTTCAGTGGCCATAGTGAAGCTATGAGAATACCAGGCATAGTTTTACTAAATGAAGTCACCGTCCGAGTTTTAAAAATCCAGTTAAACTCTGAATAATACATTCTTTCTGCTGAAGCTGAGGCGTCCGAAACAGTGCTAAGAAGTTTACAACTTTTAAAGACTCTGTGTTTTTAGTCATTCGAATTCTTGAAATAAAATTTGAAGTATGAAAAATGCAAGGCAAAGTCTCATTGAGAAAAGCAAAGCTCTCCAGCCTGAAAAATATGACATACTCATGGGGTTTTAGTAATTGGGTAAATGATTTAGACTACTTGGCAATATTTACATTAAAAAAAGAAATATACTAAACATCACCATATAACGTATTCTCTTTGGAACTTTGGCTCATGTACTTCTCCCGGCAATTTTCCCCCCCATGGCTATAATTTAATATCTCCCTTACATTTACAATTTACAGTAAAAGCAAACCATTAGAAAATTAGGTTTACCCAATACTAGAGCTAGGAAGTAGTAAAAGAGAGTGAAAAGCAAAGTATCCATGACTTTTTTAAAAATTAATTTTATTGAGATATAATTGGCATACAACTCTATGGCTTTTCATCATGAATATATGCATGTACTTAGGTAATACATACATTATAAATTTACACATTCACAAATATAAATGGATAGCTGCCTCGAAGACAGGAATAAAAAAAGACATTGTAAAAAAAAAATATATGAAAATGAAATTGTCTCAACCTAAACATTTATCTTCCCTGGTGTCTCATCAAGAGTTTGAAGCTGTATAAGAAAAAGTGATGCAGAATCTGTCACTAAGTAGTTCACTTGGTGAGACTTGGGAGTTGACTTAGAAGTCGGCTGTAGGAGCAACCGAGACCGGGCACTAGGAGCTAGGCAGCCACAAGAACGTCCTCCCGGCCGCCCCGGCTGCGTCCCCGCGCCCCGCGCACGCCGCGTCGTCGCCTCCCGGCGTGCCCCGCACGTCGCCGAAGTCCCGCAGTCCCAGCCAACCGGCCGCCGCACAGGGGGCGGGACCCGGGGGCCGGCGCGCACCGCCGCCTCACAATCGGGGCCGGGCGCCGGCGTGACGTCCCCCTTCCGCGGCCCGCCTTCTGCGCCCGGAAAGAGGCGGCAGACCATTGGCTGCGCCGCTGGCGGCCTCGGGGCCAATGACACGGCGACGAGCGGCGGGGTCTGGCCTTGACGTTGTGCTGCTTGCCGTGGGGTTTTTTTGGCTCCGGGGCCCCTCACCGCCGCCATTAGGAGCCCGCTGCTCCCGAGGCCGCCCCCCCTCCTCTCTCCCCCCTCCCCCCCCTGTGTCCCCCCGCCTCCGTGCCTGCTTTCCGCCCCTCTGCCCCCGCCTCCGGCAGCGGGAGTCGCGCGCGGGCCCGCGGTCACCATGTCCTGACTGAGGGGAGAGGGCGGAGGCGGCAGCAGCGGGGCGGGCGGCAGCGCGGAGGGAGGCGGAGAGGGGCCGGGCTCGGCTCGTCGCCGCGGGCTGCTCGGGGAGTCGCTGCCGCCGCCGCTGCAGCCGGGCGCCGAGCGTCGGACGGGGAGGAGGAGCAGGAGCTGGAGGAAGAGCCACCGCCGCCGCCAGGTAACCGGGCCCCGGGAGGGCGTCCCGCTGCAGGCCCCTCGCGGCTCCGCCGCGGCCTGCCCGGGCCCCTCGCTCCCTGATGGCGCCCAGGCCGCTGGGTCTCCCGGGCCGTCACGCCAGCGACCCCCGGGTAGGCGTCGCAGGCGAGGAGAGGGGAGGCGGCAAGGTCTGGCCCCTCCGCGCTTCCATCTTGGGCTTTCCCGATGCGGGGACAGGCCCGGGGCTGTGGGAGGGTGGGTCCGCTCGGCTTGTTTACCGACCATGGATCAGCCGCGGCTGGACGCGCCGTCTGCCTTGCCACCTCTCTTCCGTCAGATGACCCCCCTTCTCCCCGACTTCTTTTCCTGCCACCTACGGGGTGGGGAGTGGGGTTGCGCTCGCGCTCTGCGGTAGGCCCTAAATACTTGGGTCCATCGCCACAAGTTGGTACTGGGCCCCAAACTTCGGTCCCTTGGCCGCTTCCTCTTCGCCTCCCGCGGTGGCCTTCCGTTGTTGCCTTTTCTGTCCTAGAAAGATGGGGGGCGATGGGGGTGGGCTGGGGAGGAGGAGCTGGAACTCGTGGCAAGATCGTCTGGCTCTTTCGCTCGCGATAACGATGGTTCCGTGAAACTCTATTATTTTCTCCGCTGTGGTTTGGTGTGGGTCGTTTCACAGACAAAAGGACTGTAATGAATACTTGCGTTTAGCACAAGGGACCAGCAGTTTAGGTTCAGCCTGGAAGTTTGAACCGGCCCATTATCTTTGAGATAACACTGGTGTTTTGAAACTCTGGCTGAGAATTTGGTATTTCAGTCAATTGATTCCATAACTCCGTAGGCTATGAGGTTAAACGCCGTCCCCTCTATCCAATATTTTGGTCTGTTTGCTCACCGTATGATCTGTTATGTTGTTGTCAATAAATTTAATGTACAGTTGAAGAGAAATCTTCACCTCATGGAAACGTTATATAATGAGTGTTTTTTCTAAAGTCTCTTTTTTTAGTTGATTTCTTTATCACTTGTGCGACCTCAAGGGTACCCATGTTTTGATCAAACGTGGATGACTCAGTATTCAAACTATAAGCCAGGGGAAACCATAAGGAATATTGATCTTGGCTTGTGCCAGGGGTCTTAGGAAAGTCATTAAACTAGGTTTGTGAAAAATTAAGCTGGATCTCTCCTCCTGGTTATTAATATTATTAATTAAATGAGGAAGTTGTAAAGAAATCTAGAATCCTGATTCCCCCTTGATTTCTGGATCTTATGATATGCAGTCACCTTCTTATACTAAAGTTTCATAACATTGTTTTTATAGGCTGTCAGGGGGACTGAGAGGGCAGTAATGGCACATTTTAATCTTTGGGGAGGATATTATTTGAATGTCTTGAGGGATTTTTATTTCTGTTGATGTTTCAACACCTTTTGTTAATGCTTCAGAACATTGAGACACCCATTTATTTACTCTTGAAATGTGCTTGGGTTAGTATGATGAGCTCATTCATGGTAGCTTATGGCCTTGATCCAGCTCTGTATGCTGATGAGGGTTTGGCATATGGCATTTAAAGTCAGAGGATTAGCATAGTTTTGGAACTCATGATCCAGATGTAGGATATTTGAGGTAAATTGCCTCCTGTGTGTAACTGATATAGTGAGAGCTCTTCAATGTGCTTTATACTTATATCGCTTTTATAGTAGATGGAGGCTTTAAATAAATGGGAGCTGCAAAAGTAGACCACTGTAGCTTTTTATTTAACTTGGTTCAGTGTTATTATTTGAGCATTGCTGCTCACTTCCCTCCTTCCCCAATAATAAGCTTTTGCACCTGGGCTTTGAATACGTTTTCTCCCAGTGATGTGTTTCACCTGGACTATTTGTGCTCCGCTAATGCCTTGGGTAAATAATATCTTGCACATTTTAACACTCACCTTCTCACATCACAACATAAAAAGTTCCGGAACTCTCCTTGTTACATGCAAAGTAAGGTTTAAGCTCCTTGGTGTGGTTTTCAGGTTTCTCTGTAATCTGGCCCTGATCCATTCTTCAGTCTTAACTCATTTCTTCCCTTTGTGAATCTTTAGTTCCAGCCAAACTAACTTGTTTGTTGTTCCTGTGAAGTCCCTCCTCTTGGCCTTTCTTTGTGCCTTTCTTTCTGTTTGAAACTCTTTTCTGCTTGTATTCACGGATACTCCCTTTACTCTGGGCCCAGTCTCTTGAGAAGCCTTTTTGACTAGTTCAACCCCAAGGGATCTGTCTATTCATACCTCTCCTGTGTGGGACTGTTTTCTTCTTTTTTTTTTTTTCCTTAGCATATGCTAGCCTGGATTTCAGTTTATCTTTTTATGTCTTTATTCGGCTTCCCAGTTAGATTTTTAAGACCTTTGAGGAGTGGGTATGAATCCTAAACCATGTATCTGTGGAGACCATATATTAAGCACTGAAAATATGAATACGTTGACAAAGTATTTTGGTTATAGAGTTGTTCTAGAATATGAAGTTTGTACTCCTCTGAGTATTGGAGTTGCTGATTTCAAAGTTGGACTTTGATGGGTTTTTAAAAAAAATTTTATTTTATTTATTTATTTTTGGCTGCGTTGGGTCTTCGTTGCTGCGCCCAGGCTTTCTAGTTGTGGCGAGCGGGGGCTACTCTTTGTTGCGGTGCGCGGGCTTCTCATTGTGGTGGCTTCTCTTGTTGCGGAGCACGGGCTATAGGCGTGTGGGCTTCAGTAGTTGTGGCACGCGGGCTCTAGAGCGCAGGCTCAGTAGTTGTGGCACACGGGCTTAGTTGCTCCGTGGCATGTGGGATCTTCCCGTACCAGGGCTCGAACCCGTGTCCCCTGCATTGGCAGGCGGATTCTTAACCACTGTGCCACCAGGGAAGCCCGGGCTTTGATGATTTAATGAGACAAAATATTTGAAACCATGGCTGTCTCTAAAAAGTTTTTTTTGGCCAGTATGTTTATATCTATTATCAGCATGGTTCTCTTTCTGTAGAGGATGCTCAACATTTTGATAATGGTATAAGTACTACAGATCTGTAGTTTACTTCAGATTTGAGTTTGGGGCGGTTACTTTGGTTTGAGTTTGGCACCAGTGGCACTGTTGTCATTCCATATTTGTACATAGGTAACATTTAGCATCATGGGCAGGAGACAGTAATCTGCAGTCCCAGTTTGCATCCTTAACCTCAGATGTTGGCAGCATGTGTCATTGATCATGAGGCAGATGAGACTCAGGAGAATGTGTGATTCACTGCTACCTGTCAACACTGTTGGAAGAAACACAAACAAGCCCATCCATAGTATTTTTGTATCCCAAGGATAATTACGTGTAATTATGTAGCACATGGGTGGTTGCCGATGTAGTTGGAAAACAGGTGTGTACGTTCCTCTTGTGTTGTATGTGTGAGTGAGAGGCCTGATGTTTTATGGTACATAGTCTCCTAGCAGTAAATCATCTTGATTTATCCACTGCATCTTTGTGGAAACTTGTGTTCTTCCTCCAGTTCATCAAAATATGTTTTTTCCCCTGAAATTGACTGGTTTTTAGAAACTAGTTTACATAAAAACTTTTTTTTAAGCTTCAGAAACCTTTTTAGCATAATTGAAGCTAAAATTAATCTGTTAACTTTCCAGAAATACTAAGCATTTTTACTTAGGCTACTTGCATTTGTAAAAGGGACTTTCACAGAATTACATCAGTAATTTCACCACTTGAGAAATTTGGATCAGTAAGCATTCATTCTTTGCTCTCTGGGAGGGTGGTATTTTGGTTAAGATTAAATTTTTGAAAAGAGTCATTAGTTTGAATTTTAAAGTGGAGGTTGGTCAGGAACATAAAATTTATTTTTCAGGTGCCTAGTGAATTGAACTTTTTAGTAATGAAAAAACTAATTTCCTTTATTTTTTATTATTTTTTTTTTTGCGGAACGCGGGCCTCTCACTGTTGTGGCCTCACCCCTTGTGGAGCACAGGGCCTGGATGCGCAGGCTCGGGCCCAGCTGCTCCGCGGCATGTGGAATCTTCCCGGACCGGGGCACGAACCCGTGTCCCCTGCATCGGCAGGCAGACTCTCAACCACTGCGCCACCAGGGAAGCCCCTCACACTTTTGGCTTTTTATTTTGTACAGTTTGGCAAGTCAGATTTTTATGTGGATTGAATTTACATAAATAAAAAATATTCGAGTGGATGAGGCATTGTTGGAAATCAGTTGCATATATCTCTGTCTTTAAAAATTTTTTTTAACAATAACAGCTTAATTGAGGTTTAGTTCATAAAACAAAAAATTCACCCTTTTAAAGTATGGAATTCATTGGTTTTTAGTGTATTTACAAAGTTATGTAACCATCACCACTATTCAGAACATGTTCATCACCCCCAAAATAGACCTTGTACCCATTAGCAGTCATTCCCTCTTTGCCCCAGTTCCTGGCAACAGGTAATCTGCTTCTGTCTTTATGGATTTACCTGTTCTGTACATTTCATATAAATGGAATCAAACAATATAGTCGTCCTTTGGTATCTGTGGGGGATTGGTTCCAGGATCCCTCTTGGATCCCCAAATCCAGGGGTACTCAATTCCCTCATATAAAATGGCAAAATATTTGCATATAACCTACACCCAACCTCCTGTATACTTTAAATCATATCTATATTACTTATAATACCTAATGCAATATAAATGCTATGTAAATAGTTGTCAGTGCGTGAAAATTCAAGTTTTGCTTTTTGGAACTTTCTCTATATGACCTTTGGTATCTGGCTTTGTTCACTTCACTTATTGTTTTCAGGGTTTATCCATCTTGTATCATGTATCAGTACTTCATTCCTTTTTATGGCTGAATAATATTCCATGTATGGGTACATACCACATTTTGTTTGTATTTATCTATTCATTGATTGATGGGCATTTGAGTAGTTTCCACTTTTTGGCTTTTTATGAAATACGCTGCTGTGAGCATTTGTGTACAAACTTGTGTGTGGACATAAGTTTTCATTTTTTGGGGGGTATATATTGATACCTAGGATGGAATTGCCGGTTCATATGGTAACTCTGTGTTTAACCTTTGAGGAACTTTGTGACTGTTTTCTAAAGTGGTTGTACCATTTTTGCATTTATACCAGCAATGTATGAGGGTTCCATTTCTCTACATCCTCATCAACACTTGTTATTGTCTGTCTTTTTTATTATAGCTGTCTTAGTGAAGTGGAATCTCCTAGTTTTTATTTGCATTCCCTAATGGCTGGTGGTATCGAGTATCTTTTCATGTGCTTACTGGTCGTTTGTGTATCTTTAGAGAATGTCTACTCCAATCCTTTGCCCATTTTTCAGTTGGGTTATTTGTCTTTTTATTGTTGAGTTGTGAGAGTTTTTTATATATTCTGGATACAAGTCAGATGACTTGCAAATACTTTCTCCTGTTCTGTAGGTTATCTCTTTATTGATGGTGTACTTTGAAACGCAAAAGATTTTAATTTTGATGTCCAATTTATCTGTTTTCTTTTGTCACTTGTGCTTTTGGTGTCATCTCTAAGAAGCCATTGTGTAATCCAAGGTCAAGAAGATTTGCATTTCTTCTAAGAATTTTACAGTTCTTAGCTCTTACATTTAGGTCTTTGATAATTTTGAGTTAAGTTTTGTATTTAGTATGAGATAGGGATCCAAATTTATTCTTTTGCAGAGGGCTGTCAAGTTGTCCCAGCATCATTGGCTGAAACTCAGTTAGCTTTAGTAACATAATTATTCTCAGCCATCAATTGATTATTGCAAGACAGCATTCCCTGGATGTATGAAGAAATTATCCTTACTTTGCAGATGGAGAAAAGGATTTCTACTGAGTGTTGCTCATTAAGTTGCAGCAGTACGCTTGTGATTGGAATTCTGAAGGCAAGACATCATTTCTGTAATGGTTTTTTTTTTTTTTTTGGCCTCGCCGTGAGGCCTATCATTTCTGTAATTTTTAACAAACCACTTTTAAATCCTTTTCTGGTTGGGGTGGGTAATTAACTTCATTTTTTTGGTATTTAATGAAGTTAAAGTTTGTTTTTAAACGGGAACGACAGGAATTTGTATAACTTTAGACCAATCTTTGTTTGGAATACTATCCTTTGATACCAGGAGAATATTGAATTGCTTTTTATTGTCTAAATGATTAGTGAGCAACTGTTTTATAGCAAACACTGTTTATAGAGACGTAAAAGTGAATTTTTCAGTTGATCATTAGAAAGAAACCTTATTCCACAAAACTAAGTACTACGAAGTGGTAAAGAAGTGACTAAATTAGCACAAGATTAGGACTGGGTCAAGAAGGGTTTTACAGAAGTGGGAACATTTGAGCTAGTCTTTGAAGAAGGAGTGACAAGTTCCTAGGTATATATAGAACCAGGTAAGAATGGGAGGTGGGAGTGGGAGAACATCGTGTGCATAAGCAATTGTAAGTGAAGGCATGGAGATATGAAAATTACATGCCACATATAAGGACCAGCAGAGGGTACAGTATGGCTAAAGCATGTGGATGAGGTTGGAATGGTGCTCATAGCACCTGGATATGAATGCCTTATTCCTTCTCCAGTCCCTGATCCTCTTTTTCCCCTTGAGCTAGTATTGTCAAGGAGCTGGGAAATAGAAAGGAGAAGTGATCCTCTTCAGTGTGGATCATCTTTACAGGTGGGAAGAGGGAAGGGTTCTCTGTCTCCGTGTGTGTGTGTGTGTGTGTGTGTATAGGGGGATTTGTTTGAGGATATTTGTTGTATTAAGCTTAAAATCTGAAGGCCTTGTTTTTATAGAAATTCATTCAAATTAAGTTAATAATTGTTGGGCACCTGCTGTGTGATCTGAGATTGTTTAGGATTTTCAAAAAAGTAGATTACATGAAATACTGTTACAAAGACTACCGAGTTAAAACATTTAGTAACGACTTGTTCAGTGTTAAGCATTTTAGAAAGTAATTGTACTGGATGTTCAGATAACTCTACAAACAAGACAAAGTCTCTGTTACTTGTATTTACATTCTAGTATAGAGAGAGAGCAAACAAGGAAAAACAAAAATAAAAACAAAAAAACCCAAACCAAACCCAAGTAGTGATAAGTGCTCTGCAGATAATATAATGAAAGTAGGGTAATGTGGTGGAGAATGACATCAGTCTGGTGAGGGAAAATCTTTCTGAGGTGTTCTTTAAACCTAGCTTTTGATGACAAGAGCTGACCATGTGAAAATATGGGGAAAGAGAATTCTAGGCAGAGGAGATTTCTAATACAAAACTCATATGGTGAGAATGAGCTTGCTTGTAAAAGGAACAGAACAAAATCCGCTTTTATGTAAAGATTTGCAAGAAAGACTGGGGAATTTTAATTTTATTCTGAGTGGGTTGGGAAGCCATTAGAGGATTTTAAGTCCTTGTGTTGTGACCTGGTTTATGTTTCTAAAGGATCCACCTGGCTTCCATGCGAGGATGATGGATAGAATAGAAGCAGCAAGATTAGTGGGGAGGTTATGTAGTAATCGTGAGAGTTGATGGTGGCTTGGACTAGGGGTATGGTAGGGTAATCTGGAGAAAAATTCAGATTTTGGGATTTGTTTTGGAGGTAGTGTCAATGTCTTGTTGTAGATAGAGACAGTAACTACATACAGTCAGCCCATCTTGTAACCTAATATTCACATTTCGTTCTAGGGAAATAAGTTTTTGTAACTCTGGAAGGCTGTGGTGCATTTGTGAGAGAAAACAGGAGTCAGAATCTGGGCTTTACTTCCTAAAGCTTTGTAAGTGTGGACAAGTCATTTCACCTTTCCTGAAGCCACAGATTCCTTGTCATTAAAATGAAGATACTTGTACCTCAGAAGGATCCTGGGGTACCTTACAGGAAATTACCTGAGGGTTCCGAAGATGAAGTGAAATAATAGAAGTTTTCTGTGACCTGAAGCTTCATGTAAAATTTAAGGTGGTGTTATTTCACGCTGACATTTGTTCATAATATTAATTATTGGATGTGGATCTTGACATTATTGGTGTTAGCCCTCGTGTAAGGACAGGTAAGGCATTACCATAAGTTTTTCAGATGAAGAGGCTTGGATCTTAAGGGTTTGGCCAATATCCCTGACTTAGTAAGAGGTGGAGAGGGACATGAACTCACATCTAAAAAGTGCAGTACATTTTTCTCTATATAAAATAACAAGAGATGGAACTGATCTTCCCATAGTAAAATAAAGTAGATTTCCCCTTAATAATGCTTTGGTGAAAGGCAGTAAATCGCTGAAGGGAAATATTGTAGGATATTCTTGACACACACGTGTGTTTGTGTTTGGAAGGTTCTTTTATGTCCTGTTTAGGATTTTTCACCTTAGTGTTAGGGTGTTGAAATTTTTAAAGCTGCTGAATAACAACACCAGATTTTTTTTTTTTCCCTTTGGACAGATTACTCTGGCAGAGATGTGGAGTATGAAGGTTGGAAGACCAGTTAGAATAATAAATAAAATATTTGAGAGAGATGAACTAGGGCTTGGTTGTAGGGGTAGAAAAAACAGACAATTCTTGAGAAATTTTTAGATATAGGAGGCCACATTTACTCTCATATAAAAGGACTGTTGTGTACCTATTTCTTGGTTTTTGTCAGAATAACAATGATGTATGTGAAAGTATTTTGTAAATTATAAGGTTTATTGTGTGATGTGGACATATATAAGTACAAATGTATTTTTCTCCCAGAACTGTTTGAAAGTAAATTGCAGACTTGATACCCCTTAATCTCTAAATATTTCAGTGTGTATTTCCTAAAAACAAGGTCTTTCTCTTATGTAACCACAATAGAGTTATCAAACTCAGGAAATTAACATTGCATGATTAATTCTTATAAGAATAAGATTCTATAAATCTTATTTAAATTTTGTCAGTTCCATTAATATTCTTTATAAAGACAAAAGAAAATCTCAGATCATGAGTTGCAGTCTATTGCCATGTTTTTTATAGGTTCCTTTAACTGGAACAAAAAAGTCCTTGTTTTTCATGATATTGATGTTTTTGAAGAATATAGGACTAGTAATTTTGTAGAAGGTCTCTTAATATTGGCATTTCTGATATTTTTGCATAATCAGAGTCAGAGTATGCACTTTTTAGCAAGAATGCCACAGAGGTGATGTTTTGTTCTTAGTACAACATATCAAGAGGCAAACGATGTCATTACTGGTGTGGTTAACTTTGATTACTTGGTTAAGGTGTCTACCAGGTTTTGTAACATACCAGTTATTGTTGGGAGATACTTGGAGACTATTTAAATATCCTGTTAATTCTCAAATTTTCACCCACTAGTTTTAACATTCAGTGATGATTCTTTTCTGAATCTGTTGTAGAGATTGCCTAATGGTGAATTTCTAATCCAGTTATTCATTTTGCATTTATTAGTTTGATTTCTGTTGTAAGGAAGAACTTTCTCCTCCATTATTTATCTGTTAGTTTGTGTGTAGAGTTTTGTATATTTGTCTTAATCAGTGCTTTAAAAATCCTTTACTGTTGTTATTTATGTGGATGCTTGAGTTGATCCAGATTTGGCCAGTGTGAGCCCTTCATGCTAATTTCTCTTTTTTTTTTTTTTTTTTTTGCGGTACGCCGGCCTCTCACTGTTGTGGCCTCTCCCGTTGCGGAGCACAGGCTCCGGACGCGCGGGCTCAGCGGCCATGGCTCACGGGCCCAGCCACTCCGTGGCATGTGGGATCCTCCCGGACCAGGGCATGAGCCCGTTTCCCCTGCATCGGCAGGCGGACTCTCAACCACTGCGCCACCAGCGAAGCCCTCTATGTCTTTTTTTAATTAAAAATTTTAGGTGTGAACATATTTCAGATTTTATTTTAATTTTTTAGAGCAGTTTTAGGTTCACACCAAAAGTTCTTGTGTCCTTTTTTTAAAACTTCCCATCATTCTTTGAGAACTGATTTTTTTAAAAAAATGTTTCCTGGATATAGTGACTAAAAACATTGTTAAGAAGTAGATTTTTAAAAATCTTTAGTTTTTAGAGCAGTTTAGGTTCACAGCAAAATTGAGCAGAAAGTACAGAGAGTTCTTATACCCCCCCCCCCCACATGCATAACCTCTCCCACTGTCAACATCCTGCAACTGAGTGGTACATTTCTTATGTTGATGAATCTACCATGACACATAATTATCAACCAGAGTCCATAGTTTACATTAAGGTTCGCTCTTGGTATGTACACTTTATGGGTTTTGACAAATGTAGAATGACATGTATCTACCATTATAGTATCATACAGAATAGTTTCACTGCCCTAAAAATCCTCTGTGTTCTGCCTATTCATCCCTCCCCCTCGCCATCCCCTGGCAACCACTGATCTTTGTCTCCATAGTTTTGCCTTTTCCAGAATGTTATATAGTTGGAATCAAACAGTATGTAGCCATTTCAGATGGGCTTCTTTCACTTAGTAATATGCATTTAAGGTTCCTCCATGTCTCTTCATGGCTTGCTGGCTCGTTTCTCTTTAGTGCTGAATAATATTTCCTTGTCTGGATGTACCACAGTTTATTTATCCATTCACTTATACTGAACTTCGGTTGCTTGCAAGTTTTGGCAGTTATGAATAAAGCTGCATCCATGTGCAGGTTTTTGTGTGGACATAAAATTTCAACTCCTTTGAGTAAATACAAGATGCACAATTGCTAGGACATATGGTAAGAGTATGTTTTGTAAGAAACTGCCGAACTCTCTTCCTAACTTGGCTATACCACTTTGCATTCCTATCAGCAATGAATGAGAGGTCTTGTTGATCTATATCGTCAGCATTTGGTGTTGTCAGTGTTCTGGATTTCGGCCAATCTAATAGGTGTAAAGTGGTATCTCATTGCTGTTTTAATTTGCAGTTCTCTGATGAGGTATTGTTTGCCATCTGTATACCTTCCTTGAAGTGTCTGTTCAGGTCTCTGCCCATGTTTTAATTAGGTTTTTTTTTTTTTATTGTTGAGTTTCAAGAGTTCTTTGTATAGTTTGGATAACAGTCCTTTATCAGATATGTGTTTTGCAAATATTTTCTCCTATTTTTTTGGCTTATCTTGTCATTCTCTTGACAATGTCTTTTGTAGAACAGAACTTTTAAATTTTAACAAATCTAGTTTCTCAAGTATATTTTTCATGGATTGTGTCTTTGGTGTTTTATCTAAAAAGTCATTGACATAGTCAGGGTCATCTAGATTTCCTCTTAGGTTACCTTCATAACAGGAATTTTATAATTCTGCATTTTACATTTAGGTCTGTGATCCATTTTGAGTTAATTTTTGTGAAGGGTATGAGGTCTGTGTCTAAGAGTCTTTTTTTTTTTTTTTGCGTGTGGATGTCCAGTGCTTTCAGCACCATTTTTTGAAAAGACTTTCTTTTTTCCATTGTATTGCCTTTACTTCTTTGTCAAATATCAGAAGACTCTATATATGTGGGTGTATTTCTGGGCTCTCTGTTCTATTCCATTGATCTGTTTGTCCGTTCTTTCACCAGTGTTTTGATTACTGTAGTTGTATAGTAAGTGTAGAAGTCAGGGTAGTTAGTCCCCTGACTTTTTTTTGTCCTTCGGTACTGTGTTGGTTATTCTTACTGTTTGGTTATTCTGGATATTATGCTTCTCCATATAAACTTGAGAATCAGTTTGTCAGTACCCACAGACTTGCTGGAATTTTGATTGGGGTCGCATTGAATCTTTTGATCAAGCTGGGGAGAACTGAGATTTTGACAATATTGAGTCTTCTTATCCATGAACGTGAAGTATCTCTCCATTTATTTAGTTCTCGGATTTCTTTCATCAGAGTTTTGTAGTTTTCCTGATATAGATCTTGTACATATTTTGTTAGATTTATACTTATGTAATTCAGTTTTGGGAGTGCTAATGTAAATGGCGATGTGTTTTAAATTTCAAATTCCATTTGTTTATTGCTGGTACATAGGAAAGCAATTTACTTATTTAACCTGTATCCTGCAACCTTGTTATAATTCTGTATTAGCTGCAGGAGTTTTGTCGATTCTTTTGGATTTTCTTCACAGACAGTCATGTCATCTGCGAATAAAAACAATTTTATTTCTTACTTTCCAATCTGTATTTTTATTTCCTTTTCTTGTTTTACAGTATTAGCAGGAATTTCCAGTTTAACACTGAAAAGGAGTAGTGAGAGGGAACGTCCTTGCCTTATTACTGATATCAGCTGGAAAGTTTCTAGTTTCTCACCATTAAGTTAGGTGTAGGGTTTTTTTTTTCTCGGTACGCGGGCCTCTCACTGTGGTGGCCCCTCCCGCTGCGGAGCACAGGCTCCGGATGCGCAGGCTCAGCGGCCATGGCCCACAGGCCCAGCCGCTCCGCGGCACGCGGGATCCTCCCGGACCGGGGCTCGAACCCGCGTCCCCTGCATCGGCAGGCGGACTCTCAACCACTGTGCCACCAGGGAAGCCCTAGTCCTTTTCTTGTACATTATTCTGTATCCACATTCTCTGCAACGGATTGGATCCCTTGATTTTATTTCATTTTCTTTGTGACATTCTCCACAGATATATATCATTGGCTGCTGCTTTGGGTGTTGAACGTCCTTCTGGGTGTCCATTGTTGTTTCCACGTAACACGGAGAAACTTGCCTGCTTTTCCGAACAGGTTCTGCCTCGCCGCTGTAGTTTCAGCAATCATAAAATTATTCTGTAAAATTGCTATAAAAGTTTGTAAATGCTTATTCTCAGTTTCTCTACAGACTAGTAAACAGTTTGTAGAATATCGCAGGGCCCTGGACCAAGTTTTGAGTAGCACTGTTAACAATATACAGCATACTGCTTCTTGCTCCTTTTCTAATCTTAGCAATCTAAGCCTTAATTCTTAGTCTATAATAGCATTTGTTACCTTCTTGATAGATTTTTAAAACTTTTCATTATGAAAAATTCCAAACATATATAGAGAGACTAGGAGAATGAATTCTCATGTATCCATCACCCAGTTAATAACATATGGCCAGTCTTGTTTCATTTATATTCTTCTTGCTTCTTCCCAGTGGATTATTTTAAAGCAAATTCAAGCCATTTTATAACATTGTAAATAATTCAGTATGTGTCTCTTAAGGGAAAAGTATTCTTTTAGAAAAATAGGTACCATACTGTTAATCACACCTTAACATTTAAACAACTTCTTAATATCAAATCAATTTTTAACATGTATATAAGTTTTAATATACACACACTCATAGGAATTTGCTGATTGCATCTCCACGGAAATCAGTTTGTTCCTCTGTCCCCTGTGATCCTGTAAACTGGTAGTTAGATCTAGAAGCTTGATCACGTTCAGGTTTGATAACTGTTACTATTATTTGGCACAGATAATTCATAGGTGGTATGATGTATGGATGTATGATATAGCTTTGTTTTAGAAATAGGATTTTGTTACTGCTTAGATACATTAAGTGATCATTAATATTAAGTATATATTTTAAAATTTGAGCTTGTCACTTGTCACAGATGGAGCAGGGAAAAGTTAAAAAATGTTTTAATTAACTTTGGAAATAGAGTATTTGCAAAATAAATTGAATAAGCAAGATTTTAAAGTGAGTCTTTTTAAAAAATTTTTTATTGGAGTATAGTTGATTTGCAATGTTGTTAGTTTCAGGTGTACAGCAAAGTGAATCAATTATACATATATCCACTCTCTTTTAGATTCTTTTCCCATATATGCCATTGAAAAGTATTGAGTAGAGTTCCCTGTGCTATACAGTAGGTTCTTATTATCTATTTTATATATAAATCCCAACCTTCCAATTTATCGTCCCCCCTAAAGTGAGTCCTTACATAGAAGAATGTGAGACTTTGGAGATTCTGGAGATCATCTTGTTTAACTCATTTATTTTTTCACAGATGGGAAAATGGAAGCTCTTAGAGATAAAAATAATTTATTAACTATCTCACAGATAGTCATTCTTTGCTTTTCTTTAACACAAGGTCATGTATAGGTAGTGTGATTAATACACACCTGTCATTTGGGGAGACTTTTCCCTTTTTCAGTTGTCTCAATGCAAATGGAGGGCTTTATTATTTTAATTGACATACAGTGGTTTCTTTAGTAATCTGGATTAGTGTATTGGTTTAAGAGAAGTCAGGCTGACTTTTATTAATAATATTTTCTTCCCCAGGGATTGCCTCTGAAATTAAAAATACTTAAGACATTTTATAGTCTAAAGTCGTGATAAATACCTCAGATTGGTGGTTTTTTCTTCCACTCAATTTTACATGGAAAATTTAGTATATCTTGTTTTATAAATAACTTTTTAGGTCCTGCTTACTTAACTTTTTAGGCATTTTGCAGTAGTTCTCAATCTAGATAAGCTTTGGGAAGATTCTCTGTAATTTTGAAAAGCTAAAATGTGAGCAAAATGGGTGTTAACAAGTTTTTTATTTTTTTAAGTTTGCTTGTTTAGATATTGTATGTTATTGGTTATCTAGGAAAGACTGTTTAGTGAGGCACTACATGCAGTTTATTAATTGTCCAAATTCTGGATAGTGGGAATAAGTGACTATGGGCTGCAGTATAAATGTATTTTTATTACATTGTCTGTCTGCTACAGACTTTGGAACCAGAATGCCCAGGTTCAAATCCTGGCTCTGCCACTTAGTAGCTTTGTGACTTTGGGCAAGTTACTCAACTTCTCTTTTCCTGTTTCCAGTCTTTAAAATTGGAGATAATAGTAGTACCTGTTTCATAGGGTTCTGAAGATTAGATTACCTGATGTATAGGTACAGTGCTTAGAACAGTGTCTGGCACACAGTACACGCTTAAGTGTTAGCTATTTTCTTTTCTTAGTTGGATGAGGCTGACCCTGGCAAAGTTGTGAAGTAGACAGAGTTGGCCTGGACATACATCCATCTCTAATGGTTGGGTAAGCAGTCCTTTCAACCTGCTGCTGTCTTTGGCATTCCTTCCCAGGTTGCCCTTTGCTAAACTTTTGCCTACTTATTCTCCCTGTCTCTGCAATGAAAATCCAACTCACAAAATCCCCACCCTACTTTCCTGTTATTCATTACAGTAGGAATTGTGAAAAAAGTAATCTAATTGAATGACTTCATACTATTAATAAGTAACACTTGTAAATAATTTGCCTTTATAAAATAAGTGTTTTAATTCATCTAACTTTAGGGGATTAGATGTTAGGGAAAATGACAAAGAAATTTGAACAGGGTCGAGGCGTTGGGAACAAGATGTTTTTGGACAAGAGAGTAGCTCTGAATTGGTTTTGCCTTGGAATATTTCATTCGTTTGTGCCTGCTTTTCAAATCGTTTTCTTTCTTTCTTTTGTATTAGAACTCACTGATTAGTTAAAAATTTCTACCCCTCCTTTCTCTGTCACATAGATAACATAGTGTTTGGTTAAAAAGGTAGCCTTTAGTTGGACTAGGTTTAGTAGTGACTGTTGATTGGTTCCTGTGGATATTGTTAATTGGGACTAATTTGTTCAGTGTGAACAGAGAATAGATACGATGATAAAAGAAATCAAATTCTGAATGAAGTAGTATGTTCACAGCTTTTGCGAAAGTTGTTTTATTGTATTTTAAATGCTGGCTTTATATGCAGTCTTGGAGATAATCTCTCCATTTCCATGTACGTTTAAGAAAGCCGTAGTCATCTTTCATCTACTTAAATTGCAGGTGTCCTGAGTACAAGGACAGTATTTTATCTACGTGGTTATATCTCTCCACGTTTCTGAGTGCGTAGTTTTGTTTGGGATTATAATTTGGGGTACGTGATTGACCTGTGATGTCTCTGAAACTGTGTAAAGAAATCATGCTAAGATGGGTTCTACAGTAGCTCAAGATGGATCTATCTATCTATGTATCTTATCTATGTATCTGTTACTCCTCCTTCCTTTCTAGTTACTGTCTAGGAACTGGAGAGTACAGAGGAAGTTGATGAAATTACAGATAAAGCCCTAGTATATAAAGAGGTAGAATTCCTCCAGAAATGACTAGAAGATAGATTTTTAAAAAGGAGCATTACTATTGTTTTGTGTAAGATTTGACACACTGTAAGTTAATTTTGTGTCTATATATCTTCTTCCATTCTAATCAGTGGATTACTAATTATCCAGCGGTTTAAAGAAAAACCATTAGCATTGTAGCTGTTATTAGTTTTCCTAATTAACACCATGTTGACTTATTGAAATGTAAACTTTGTATTTCTTGTTATATTTTAAGGACTTAGGTTTGGTGGAATGAAGTTAGATGTACTGGTTGTACTGGTAATTGACTTAGTTAATTAAGGCATAGTGCCAGTAAGGCCAAGGTCACCATGACAGGTGTTATTTAACTGTTATTATTTTAACTATTATTTTAACCAGATTAATTTTGTCTAATTTGTCCACACATTCCTTGGAAGGGGCCTTCTTAGCAAATCTCATTAGATGCAGATGACATAGATAACAGTGATCTGTATGGGAGGAAGGTCAGCATATTTTTGGGTCTCACTGATTCTTAATCATGTATACATAATTTCACAAAGATTTAGGACTTTTAATGATCACAAAGGTTTGTGCACTTGTGCCCTTAACACCACAGGACTTGAATAGTTAACCAGCTCATGCATGCCTTGCCTTGGTACCTAGGTGTTAGAGGCAGACACTTTGTACTGAGGTCTTACCACAGGAGTGGATCCCATCCTCTAGAATTTCTCCTTTTTCTTGAAATTGCTCAAAAGCTCCACTCCTTTCTTTGTTCAGGTCACTCAACATGGTCTCTTCTCTGGATTTTACTGAACATAGGGCTGGTCCACATTCCATGCCACTAGAATCCCTGAGCCAAAGTATGTATGTATGTGTGTATTTATTTATTTATGGCTGTTGGGTCTTTGTTGCTGCACACGAACTTTCTCTTGTTGTGGCGAGTGGGGGATACTCTTCGTTGCGGTGTGCAGGCTTCTCATTGCGGTAGCTTCTCTTGTTGTGGAGCACGGGCTGTAGGCGCGCGGCCTGTAGGCGTGCGGCCTTCAGTAGTTGTGGTGTGTTGGGCTCAGTAGTTGTGGCTCGTGGGCTCTAGAGCGCAGGCTCAGTAGTTGTGGCGCGTGGGCTTACTTGCTCCGCGGCACGTGGAATCTTCCCGGACCAGGGCTCGAACCTGTTTTCCCCTGCATTGGCAGGCTGATTCTCAACCACTGTGCCACCAGGGAAATCCCTGAGCCATAGTTTTTGAAAGCTTGGCTACCTGATTGAAAATTGAGGGGAGGAAATGATATGGGGAAGACACACAAGTCAGTGTTCCAGAAACTAGCCCCAAGAAGACATACAGTAGGTGCCAAATGTCGATAGAAGTGTGGTTGCTTGGAGTGTACTTGAAATGATTTGAAAAAACTTTACGAGAGAGATGAGATTAGAACTGAACCTTAAAGGATGGGTAGGATTCGCCAGAACTGAGTGTGTGTCTGTTGTGCTTGTTTCTAAGGTAGTGCCTTCATGTGTGTATTGTGGAGGGATGGTGGTACCTGAATGAGTCTGGGGTGTGTGTGGTGTGTTTGTATGCTGGTAAGGAGTTGAGAGTTTATGCTGTTACAGCAGAGCTTCAGAAAGAGGGACTTGTTATTAGGAGGATTATTTTGGTAACCGTGAGCTGGAGGGATTTAGAGAGGGAAGGCGCTTAGGAGGCTATTACAGTAGTTCTGACCTGAACTGCAAAAGGGTTGATGGCAGCTGAAATGGAAAGAAAAGGACTGTTTGGACAGAAACCACTAGAAAGAATCTATGGGGAGAAGGCAGAATTCAAGATAAGTCTGAGTTTCTATGCTGGGTGCAGTAGTATTAGTGGTGTCCTTAACGGAAACTGGAGAGAGAAGTCAGGCTAGGGGTTTGTTGTGAGAGGAAGATAAGAGGATTTTAATATAGGATGTGACAAGATATTGGAGCCTGGAAATGAGGTGAGATTTGTAGATGGAGGGTTCACCAGTGCTTCTAGTTTTAGCTCTTTTTAAAATAAATAAATTTATTTATTTTATTTATTTATTTTTGGCTGCATTGGGTCTTTGTTGCTGCACGTGGGCCTTCTCTAGTTGCGGCCAGCGGGGGCTACTCTTCGTCGCGGTGCGCAGGCTTCTCATTGCGGTGGCTTCTCTACTTGCGGAGCACGGGCTCTAGGCGTGTGGGCTTCAGTAGTTGTGGCACGTGGGCTCAGTAGTTATGGCTCACGGGCTCTAGAGCACAGGCTCAGTAGTTGTTGCGCATGGGCTTAGTTGCTCCGCAGCATGTGGGATCTTCCCGGACCAGGGCTCGAACCCATGTCCCCTGCATTGGCAGGCGGATTCTTAACCACTGCGCCACCAGGAAAGCCCCGCTTCTAGTTTTAGCTTTCATCTTTAGTCCCCTAAAATGCTTTCTGAGCATTTTTAAATCTTCACAGATTTATGCTAATTAATATTTATATCAACAATTTATATTAATAAATTAATATTTATATTACTAAATATAGACCTAATATTAATAAAGCTAATATAAAACCGAAAGACTGTCAGTCCTTCCTTTGGATAACTGCTCATCATTTGACACTAACTGACAACTGCTCTCAGTTTGTTTCTCAAGGAGTCTGTGCTTGGTGAGGATCATTTCACTTCTTTAGTTCTCTCTCATAGGGTTTTTAGTAGGTGGTTGGGGGAATTTGTAGTGTAGCTACAATTTTGAGTAATTGACTTCAAAATAGGTATATTTATTCTACATTGTTTAGTAATGCTTCACAAATATGGTCTAATTAATTCACTACTAAGCATGACAATATAAAAAATGTTCAGTTATGAGCCCCTCCCTTTCCCTAGCCATTGACCCATACATCATAATGCTCATGCTTTTATTATTGTTTGAACTGGGAAGTACATAATCAAAAGCAGTTATGAATTTAATACTAGAAAATGGTTGCTATACTTGGAGACATTATTCAGTCTGTCTACATGTAGAGGTTGATGTATAAATAGATTCATGGACTCTTTGGTACACAAGATGGGAACTGCTGATACTGCATTTGAACCAAGGAATATTTGTTTTAAGAGTAGCACTTGTGTCTAGATCTGCTTAAAGAAAATCCATATTATACAGATTTTATTGTTGCTTTGTGTACCAATTAATTGAAGTATGATTCACTGGCTAGAATTTGGAAATCTGTATTTTATGCAGAAGTAGACTTGTAAATTAAATTTACTTGGGTATATGAATATATGTTAACCTGAAAGATATTTAGTAATTGTTTTATTTCAATGCACAGTATTAACTCTCAGAGCTGTTTGCTATTAAAAATTATTTCATGTTCTTTTTGACATCTGGTAGAAAAAGTGTACTCAGTGTTAATTTCACCTCAATAACGCAAAATCACATAGTTGAACTGATGTTACCTTTACTCTTCCATTCCATTTACTGTTACCACAGGTACAGGTGACTCTCTCAGATAATCCTCTCCAATGAATTTTAGCTTTTGGTTATGAAAAAACAATAATCCTAAGACAACGTCTTAATTCCCTATAGAGTTGGTACCGTGTACATCGTTATCTAATATAATGCACTTATCTTAAAACTCTTTTTTAATTTTTTGGCCACACCACGCAGCATGTGTGATCTTAGTTCCCCCACCAGGAATCGAACCCGTGCCCCCTGCATTGGAAGCGCATGATGTTAACCAGTGGACCACCAGGGAAGTCCCAAAACTCTTGAGCTTGGTTTTGGTATTGCTTAGTTACCTGAATTTTTGGGAGGGGTAGCCTGTTTACCAGGCATATATGACAATGATTCTTTATTTTTTGTTTGTTTTTTGTCAGACATGGACATTTAAGTATGTTATGCTGGCACATTAATTCCATGAAGATTAGTTAATGTAAGGCCACGAACTATTTAGTTGAGCCTACATCAAAGTAAGACTTAACAAAGCAAGCATGAATTTTTGAATGTGAATATTTTAAATGAAATACTGAAATTACTTATAGCCTTGGATATGTTCATTATGGCATTTGTTTTTGTCATAAGTTTCTGCTTGCTCATTTTAGTTTACAATAGCATGAGCAAGTAATTTATTTATATTTAATTCCTGAGAAACCAAAGGAAGAAACTGCCTAATGAATATGAAAGTTGCCATTAAATCTCAGTTGTCCATTTTATGGATGCTTTTATGATTATAGTCTTTGCCCTTCAACACACTTTCAGATTGCTGTCAAATGGTGTTTAATCAGTATGTACAAACTAAAGTGAAAAATCTAAGCAGATAAATTACCTGGGTTAGAGGAAAATAAAGTTGCTGAAGGAGAAAAAGACTTCAAAGTTAAATATAAGCTATATATTTTTGCTTTTTCTGTTTACTTGGTTTATGCCCCCTTTCCCCCTTCAATAATAACAAGTAATTCAGTAGGAATTAATTTATTAGGACTACCAATTCAAGATTAATGATACTAATAGTTCACACACACATATGGTTAAGGTTTTAGGGGAAAATATCTTTCCTATGTCTGATTTGACTCACCAGCCCAATCAGCTGATTTTATTGCTGTGTTAAATTAAAATTCTGAATATAGTAGTCCATTATTAAAATAAATGAGTAGGATTAAAATAGAGAATTTATTAAAATAAAGCCTTTTAAAAAAATAAATACTTTTGGATAAAGTAACAGGCTTCAAGTGAAATTCAGTTTTGGTCTCCTTTACAGGAATAGCTATTCACAGTCATACAGAACCACTTATCACGTTTTGCAGTATCTCCTGAGGAAGTCAGAATCTGAGCCACCATGACGACTGAATCTTGTCTTTGGTCTGATTTATAAGCTGTACTTTTATTCTGACCATGTGCAAGGTGGAGGCTATAGCATGGAAACTAAAATCTTAGTAAGTGTGATTTTTATTTTAGCTATTAAATAGTAGCCTCTCTTAACAGTGAATTTGTCCTCTTAACAAAGTTTACACTATAAAAGGGGTGAGGACTTGGCAAGCAGGGACATAACACTAATAAAGTGAAAGATTTTGCTTTTCAGGTTCAGGAAAAATCCCTGAGAATGAGAAGGAGAAGCTTCTATTACTCTGCCTAGAATTTCTTTCACTTTTCTGGTTACAAATAGGTGGCAGGATGATACTAATTTAGTTGAGAAGGGATTTAAGAAAATGGAGAGGCTGGCTTTAGTGGCCAGTGTCTAAATTCAAGCTATTTAAAAAAAATTATTATTACATTTGCTGTGCAAGTTGCTTCATTTATAAATGATTGTCTTTAAATTATAGTCTTCATTGTATTGCAGTGTTAGGAAGCCCAGTGTAGAATCCTAGGAGCCTCTTAAATAGTTAATATGTTTTTAATATGAATTGAATTTTGAGTATATTTTGAGTATAAATATTCAAAA
The DNA here is from genome assembly GCF_005190385.1 of Monodon monoceros. Lineage (NCBI taxonomy): Eukaryota > Metazoa > Chordata > Mammalia > Artiodactyla > Monodontidae > Monodon > Monodon monoceros. The sequence goes on from NW_021703781.1 coordinate 75,118,676, forward strand.
TTATATTGGAGCGATTATGCTAGTTGTTATGTCAGGGATGTTTCATCAGTTGATTGTCCCAAGCATAGGTGATGTGCAGTTTTTATGTTCTGCACTCTAGACAGAACAAGATTTTGAGGATATAGGCTATCAAGGAACTTTATCTCTGTTTCACAGTGTTACTTTGTTAATTGTAAGGATTACTACTTAACATCTTTCTTTCCTACCTGTGCTTATTAAGAGCAGTGGATAATTAGCACGTTTAGGCTGCTTTTCTCCCTTAGCAAGAATGATAGAATTGACTGTTTGATTTTCTGAATTCTTTAGTGAATCAAACATTGTGGTACTATACCTAGATAGCATAATAATCTATGTTGCTCATAATTTGAGAATGGCTATGTGTTTAAGATACTTGGTTTGTGTTCTGTCCCTTCCCTTTGAATCTTTTAACTATTGGTTGTTTTTCTAAATTGATGGTGATGACCTGGCTGAGATTAAACATTTCTGTTAGAGGATTCCTGATTTAACCTCATTCCCTCTTAGAATAAACCTCCCTTTATCTTCTGCCTTTTCTCTTGCATTCCAAAGTACAGTTTCATTAAATCCCCAGGTCTAAGATTTTTCTTTGGGAACTTATGTCCAGTATTTCTCTGGAAATTTTAAGAAAAGGTAGTTGAGTGTGAAATGTTACATGCATCTTTTGAGAAATTGAGGTTTTATAAGTTGAAGGGTACTTTTATATTTTGGGCATGTTTTCAGGGGTGGGATTATGTAGTTATTGTTTTAATAACCATGTCCTAATTATTTATAGCTTCCTGCCTGACATAACTCACTTCAAGAAGTGCACAATGTCAGAACGTGGAATTAAGTGGGCTTGTGAATACTGTACGTATGAAAACTGGCCATCTGCAATCAAGTGTACTATGTGTCGTGCCCAAAGACCTAGTGGAACAATAATTACAGAAGATCCATTTAAAAGTGGTTCAAGTGATGTCGGTAGAGATTGGGATCCTTCCGGCACCGAAGGAGGAAGTAGTCCTTTGATATGTCCAGACTCCAGTGCAAGACCAAGGGTTAAGTCTTCGTACAGCATGGAAAATGCGAATAAATGGTCATGCCACATGTGCACATATTTGAACTGGCCACGAGCAATCAGATGCACTCAGTGTTTATCCCAGCGTAGGACCAGGAGTCCCACAGAATCTCCTCAATCCTCAGGATCTGGCTCAAGACCAGTTGCTTTTTCTGTTGACCCTTGCGAGGAATACAATGATAGAAATAAACTGAACACAAGGACCCAGCATTGGACTTGTTCTATTTGCACATATGAAAACTGGGCCAAAGCTAAAAAATGTGTTGTTTGCGATCATCCCAGACCTAATAATATTGAAGCAATTGAGTTGGCAGAGACGGAAGAGGCTTCTTCAATAATAAATGAGCAAGACAGAGCTCGATGGAGAGGAAGCTGTAGCAGTGGCAACAGCCAAAGAAGATCACCGCCGACTACGAAACGGGACTCTGAGATGAAAATGGATTTTCAGAGGATTGAGTTGGCTGGTGCTGTTGGCAGCAAGGAGGAACTTGAAGTGGACTTCAAAAAACTAAAGCAAATTAAAAACAGGATGAAAAAGACTGATTGGCTATTCCTCAATGCTTGTGTGGGTAAGTTTCTTCATTTTTTGAATGGGATGGGAAAAGATATTAAAAATGACATGAAAGATATAAGGAAGGTCAGTATTATTTAGTATTTAGTTCATTCAGCATGATAGCTATAATCCCAGTATGCATGCATAAGAATCTCTGTATTTGTGATCTTGTCATAACGTTGTCTTAAATTGCCTCCCATTTCATTGTGCATGTGTCTTTCCATCATTAGAAAAACTTTTAAGTTATAGCAAAGATTTTTACATATCAGTAGTAAACCGTATACCTGGAGTTTAAAACTGCTACTCTATTTATTGTAACAAGATGTGACTGAGGAACACCAGCTGCTGCTTCAGAGTGTTTGTAAACAGTGTGAGCATCTTGTGATGATAGAAGCTTTAGTCAGATGTTAAAAATATCACAAAAATGTGTGACTCCAAGAAGTTGAACAAACATAATATTGACCTTGAAAATACTGATGTTAATTTAACATGAATGTCATGTAGTGAATATTTGCAAACTTTATGGCACTGATTTCACGTGGCCAGCTGATTCCATAGTTCAAATTATGATTTGTGTGTTTTGTGTTTTAGTGCTTTCCTAAGGAAATTCTGGATATTGGTCTCAGTCTCTGGCTCAGAGCTGTTCAGGGACAGAGACGTGTTGAGAGTAAGGTTTCCTCCAGTTATTGACCTTGTGAGTTAGTTATTCGTCATGTACTTCATAGAAGCAGTTGCTTGACTCCTCTGTATTTTTTTCCCTCCCCCTCTCGTTTTTTTGAATAGGTTAGCTATTTGAATTATATGATTTAAATTATTTGGATGGGGTGCTTACTTTGACATTAAGTTTTGTAAAGAAAATTTTGAGTAACTACTAAAGTTAAATCTGTGTGGAACAATAGCTAAGCCTTCAACATGGCTTAGCTGTGTATATATATTTTTTCAGTACTAATTTCTTTTGTTTATCACCCTGAATATAGCCCCAAGAATATGGAATACATAACTATATGAACCTGCAAGTCCTAAGAGTAGATTTCAAGAAATCTCAGTTTTTTAATTTTAGTTTTGTCCTGGCCAAAAAAAAAAAAAAAGTCCCAGCTGATGAGCCCTTCTGAACACCAGACACAGCAGGCACTTAGTAACTGTTAGCTCCAGTGTCCTCCTGTCCTGAGGAGGAGGGATGAAAGCACACTGAGCTGTCTTCAGCCACCTGTGCTGTTCCATTACATCGCATTGATTTTTTTCTCTCCCCAAATTGAGGTACCACAGATGGTGTGAATGTCTTTTTTTTTTTTTTAAACCAGGAGCTACAAAAGGGTTTTATTTATTATGAATTTTAAAAAATTGAGGTCAAATTCACATAACATAAAATTCATCATTTTGAAAATGAACAATTCAGTGGCATTTAGTGTATCCACAGTGTTGTACAACCACCACCTCTGTCTAGTTCTGAAACATTTTCATCACCCCAAAGGAAACTCTATACCCATTTAAACAGTACTCCACTTTTTCTCCTCCCCCAAGTCCCTGGTAATCACCAGTCTGCTTTCTGTTTCAGTAGATATACCTATTCTGAATGTTCCATATAAATGGAATCTTACATTATGTGATCTTTTGTATCTAGGTGTGATTGTCCTTTAATTACCTGTATGCCTTTTGGAACACTCTTAAAATTATTTTTGCAGGCAGTAGCATACTATGTAAATGCTAACTACAAGGTGGTGTTATAGTACATGTAAATTTATAGATGGTAATGAACTACACTGCAGTGATTTTTAACCTCTTTTGGGGTCACTGTTTCTTCAAGTTAGTGTATCGTATGTTAAGAACTCTTGCTTTGAATTATTTTCTCCCCTTGACACACACGTTAGACCAATCAATATATCTTTGTCTTTATGGCTGTTATTTCTTGTCTTTGTGACTGTGTCTTCTTGGTGCTGCCTTTATTTCTTTACCTATATCTGCTTCTTTTGGATAACCATCCTTGTACCTCTTTGCATTCTTACAGCTGAACAAAAACTTCTCCCAGTAGGACCGATATTAAATTTGGTCTTATTTCATTTATAAAACAGTTTCTTTGTCATTAAATCCGCATTCCCACATGCTCCAGAGTTTCTAGGTTCTTAGGGCCAAGGATTGATTGTAATTGGTTCTTGGTAATTGGTTCTTGGTAATGTGGATTCTGTCTTTCCTATCAGCAAATATTTTTGACTATTCACTGCATAATATGGTTCTCAACTGTTGTAGAAAGATTATGGCTCTGTCTTTATTGGGTAGTCATATCCTGATTTGTAAATATCCTTGAAATATGTTAAAAACTTTTAGTTGTTTACATTGTATTGGGTTAACGGAAGTCCACAAGTATTGAAAATGAATCTTTTTTTTTTGTTTGTTTTTTTGGCCACACTGTGCGGCGTGTGGGATCTTAGTTCCCCGATCAGGGATCGAACCCGCACCCGCTGCAGTGGAAGGCGGAGTCTTAACCAGTGGGCCGCTGGGGAAGTCTCCGAAAAGTATTCTTTACTTCTCCCTTTCTACCTGTCTTTTGCTCTCCAGATTTCATTAGATATGGTATTTTACGGTTTATCGATGTTAGGCATGTAAGAAAACTATCTTAGTGTTTGCTCTGGCAGCACATATACTTAAAAAATCATCTCCAAAGTACATACACTAAGTATAAAATGTATAATGTGCATAAAATTTATACTAAGTATAAAATGTGAGACTTTCCCATTTGAAATTGAAATAAAAAAAATCACCCTCAGCCTTGTACCTGGTAAAATGGGAATGAGGAAGATTCAGTATTGAGAAGCGTAAAGCTAAAGCTTCCACGGTATTAAGTAAGTATGTTTTACATGACTGTTGGGTATAAGTTTCACATAGGTCACATTATCTTACGTGATGAGAGGAAGTTGGGGACGTCCAACATCCAACATTTTACTGGTGCCAAAACCTGACACCAGTAAAAATGGAATCTGGGAGTGGGAGTGAAATGGTAACGGCAGAGGTGTGAATTTAAATGTGCTGTTGTCTCTGGAGTGTCAGCAGTGTGGTGCCAGGTTATTTTCTGGGAGGTCCTGTCAGTGCTAATCATGGTCTAACTTTCCCACTGGACAGATCATAATGTCTCTAGAGATAAAGTAGCACTACCTAACATACCGTTTTAGTTCTGCTGTTGTATTGAATCAGTTGCCCTTTAGAAGAACATTTAAATTTGTGATCCCAAGTTGATCCCTTGAAAAGTTACAGGGTCAGAGAAGAATCTCAAATTAAATCTGTATAATAACTTTTGTATGCCTGAGCCCTGGACTCTCATATCCAGCGGCCGCCTATACAACATCTTCTCTTGAATATGTAATATTTCAAACTCAGTGAGGCTAAAAAACTGAACTGGTCTCTCAAATCTGTTCTCTCACTCCCCCCATCTCAGTTGATGGCAAGTTCATCGTTTTATTTGCTGCGTCCAGAGCCTTGGTCATCCTTGGTTTTCTTCTTTTTCTCTTATACTCCATTCTCACTGGCTTTGTCTTCAAAATATACCCAGCATCTGGCCACCTCTCAGTACACTGGTCCAAGCCATGATCCCCTCTATGTCTGTGTCCTCCTTTACAAACTGTTCTCTGAATAGGAGCTACTCTTCTAAAACTTTGCTTAGAACCCTCCAGTGATTCTCGCTGTGTTGCTCAGAGTAAAAGCCAATTTTATAGGCTCTCTCTGCTTTCTATCCCACACCTACTTTCCCCACTTTTATACAAACACACGTTTCCCTCTAACCTTATCTGTTACTCTCAACCTCGCTCATTCACTCCTGCCCTCTAGCCACCTTTCTTGTCTGCAAATAAGCCTCAAGTTTTGTACTTGCTCTTTCTTCTGCCCGGATTGCTTTCTCTAGATTGCAGGGTTAGCTAATTTACTTCTTTCAGGTGTTTTCTCACATGTCACCTTCTCTGTGAGGCCTCAAATTTCAGCCCTGTCCTGTCCTCTCTTCCCCCAACTTTAATTTTCTTCACAACACTTGTTACCTCCTAATACACTTATTAGAAGTCACCTCATTTGTCTCTCTCTTGCTTAGAACTTAAGCTTTCTGAAGGCCAGGAATTTTGTCTGTTTTGTTCACAGCTGTTTGCTAGTACCTAAAACATTGCCTTATATATAGCAGGCATTGAAATTTTTGTTAATGAGTGAATAAACATTTGTGGAAACTGGAATTTGGACAGATAGACCTTCCAAAGACAAATAAACCTTTTTGCTTTTCTCCTAAATTTCTTAATTCTTTGCCTTCTTCCTAGCTTTCTGTACTTTTCACCTTACAGACTACCTGGAGCTCAACCCACTGGGAGCCAGCTTGGCTTCTTCCTGTCAGGTGAAGACAGAGCAAGTAGGTCCCATAGGGTTTTATTGGAAAGAGTAGAGAGGCCTCAGTTTATCACTAGGCAGTCTGTGGATATGAAGAGTCTAAAGTCAGATTTCTTTATATTTAATTTCTCCGTCTTCCTGATGAATATTTGATAACTTGATGAATATATAAGGAAAAAAATCGTAGTGTTTTCTATACCTAGAGTCCTAAATCACAGTTTTTACTTGAAAAGTTTTTATTCAGTTGTCATTGGACGTGTTGCTTCCTGTTTGGCATTTCGCCTTAAATAGCTGCGTCTTTCTTCCGTTTAGCTTGTCTAGTGATCCTGCTAACAAAGATGGGAAGGGTTTGAGACTGGGGGGCAGCGGGAGGGAGTGCTGTTGAAGGCGTAGGGGGAAAAGAATCATGCTCATATAACAAGTACATATTGAAGCTGGAATTTTTATGCTGAGATGTTCAGTTTGCCCCATGGCAATGGCATTATAGAGAACATATGAATTAGTAACATCTCCATTGCTCCCAAGCTTTGGGGGGGCCTGCAGTATGTACTGGTATACCCTGTTGAGAATCACTGACTTACGAGCTTAACCAGAATCTCATTATCAAGGAGCATGTTGAAATGAAGTCATGAGGATTGTAGTCTTATTACTGAGCAAGATTTTGATGGTCTAAAAATACATATGATTCTTAAAACGTAGGCAGTACATTAGAATTAACTTTTTCTTGCACGTGGTCTACAAAAATATTGTTATATTTGATCTAATGTTTCCCCCTTCTCATAACTGTTGAAAATTAATATTTGTGGCAGTTGTTTATTGATGCCAATTGTATTTTGGCCCCCTTACTGGAAAGCTGTATACAGTGTTATGTATAGGTGTCCACTCCAGAGTGTCAGATATAACTGTAGAAATATCTAAAACTTGCATGGTGTTAAACATGTCAGAATGTATTGATATTTGTTTATTTGGTTTCATTAACGCTTTTTTCATTTTAACAAAAATTAGCAATGTATAGGCTTATTATATTTTAAAATGTTCTTTTCAATTTACTTTGGTATTGGTATTAAAAATCACGTATATGGGGCTTCCCTGGTGGCACAGTGGTTGAGAGTCCGCCTGCCGATGCAGGGGACACGGGTTCGTGGCCCGGTCCGGGAAGATCCCACATGCCGCGGAGCGGCTGGGCCTGTGAGCCATGGCCGCTGAGCCTGCGTGTCCGGAGCCTGTGCTCCGCGACGGGAGAGGACACAACAGTGAGAGGCCCGCGTACCGCAAAAAAAAAAAAAAAAAAAAAAAAAGATCATGTATATGGATGGTTTTTCTCAAGGAAGTAAATTTTTAAGGTTGTATTAGTGTTACTTTTCTTCCTCTGGTGAAAAGGGTTCCCAGGCCCAGTTCCAGCGTGTGTGTGTGTGTGTGTGTGTCTTTGTGTGTGTGTCTGTGTGGTGGGGAGCTTCCTCATACCAACAGGCAATTCTCAGGCACCAGCAGGGTGGCCGAGAATTCAGCTCAATTCTGACACTGTCTACCCAGAGGGAGAATCAGATTCCACATGTGAAGGGCTTAGCCCCACAAGACCTCCCTCCACTTCAGATGCCAGTCACAAGCCCAGGTTGTTAACCTGTACTTGTGACCAATTGGCTCTAAATCAGAGGTTCCCACGACCCCCCACCTTGGGTTTGATTAGTTTGCTGGAACGCCCCACGAAACTCAGAGAAACAGTTTACTTACTAGGTTACTGGTTTATTATAAAAGGCTATGATAAAGGATACAGATGAACATCTAGATGGAAGAGATGTATAGAGGGCAAGGTTTGGAGAAAGGGCATGGAGCTTCCATGATGCTCTTTCCAAGTGTGCCACTCTCCTCAAATCTCTGTGTGTTCACCAGCCTGAAAGCTCTCCAGACCCTGTCCTTTTGGGGTTTTATGGAGGCCTCATTACATAGGCATTGTTGATTAAATCATTGGTCACTGGCGATCTCTGGCCTCTCTCCCCTCTCTGGAGGTCAGGGTGGCATAGTGGGTGGGACTGAAAGTCCCAACCCTCTAATCCCCTGGCAACCAGCTCCCACCCTGGGGGTGGGATCCAAAAGTCACCTTCCCTGAAGTGTTTTCAGGAGCTGAGGACCAGAAACCAGATACTATCCCATTACTTTTATCACTCAGGAAATTCTAAGGGTTTTGGGAAGCTGTGAGCCAGGAATTGTGGATGAAGATCAAACATATATATTTGGTCATCTGAATGACAATTTTTCCTATAAATCACAATATTGCATCTAGAAAAATCTGTTGCAGTGTGTAATCTTCTACGATGACTTTTTAAATTCCTAGTTTTGAGATATAGTGTCTGGTCAAATGAAAGGAGTGTTGTGCACTATCCCAAACGAATCAAATTAACTTCAATGGAAGAAAAAGTCGTAGAAGGTTAGTTTTTGAGAGATAGTAGTACTGTGTACTGGAATGATAATAAGTTGATTTATACCAAGAAAACTACCACATCAAAACAAAACAGAAAAGAAAATTCTTGACAGACACAATGGTGATTTTATACATTTATTCAGATATCTTTGTGGCTGACGTTTTAACTCTAAAGGTAACTCAGGGCATATAAGTTATTGTAAAGAAAAAATTAGAAGAAACTTGTTTTCTAGTTCAGTAAGTACTCCTTTAGCCTTAAAAATTATTAATTTGCTCCACAGGTATTTTATTGATGACTTGTCAAAAAACACAAAACATTAGGTATCTTGAAAAATACAATATTAATGATGAGGTAGTGTCCAAATTTGTATTTTTTACTTGCCCAGTACTTGACTTCCTTGTAGGCGCTTCTCCCCACCCCCTTTGGGTTTTCTCTGATTTACATGACTGATTTAAGTAGTGTGACAGGTAGAATATTGCACTCTGGCCCCCCCAAAATGTCTAAATCCTAATCCCCAGAACCTATGAATTTGTTAACTTTACTTGGCAAAAGGGATTTTGCAGATGTAATTAAGGGCCTTGAAATGGAGAGATTATCCCAGATTATCCGGGTGGGCCCAGTGTAATATGGGTCCTTAATCAGCAAAGGAGAGAGATGGGAGAATGAGATGTGACGGTGGAAAAGCAGAGGTTTTAGTGATGCGGGGGCCCTTAGCTAAGGAATGTGGGCAACCTCTAGAAGCTGGAAAAGGCAAAACTACCTTAGAGCCTCCCTGTGGAGTGCACCTTGATTTTAGCCCAGTGAGACCCATGTGGAACTTCTGACCTCTCCCAAATTTTAAGATAAAAAATTTGTATTGCTTTAAGTCACTAAATTTGTAGTAATTTGTTTGAAGCAGCAATAGGAAATTAATACAAATAACATTAAAAAAATAACAAATAGCATCTTAATTTGACAATTTCAGAAAAATTTAACTTAACCTTCACTGGTTCTGTGACAAAACAAGAGTCATTGTTTTGTTATTTTATACAATGGGAGAAGCGCAGAGAGGCTTACTGACTCAGTGTAATGTAGCCATGTTGTTATCCTTTCCTAGACAAAGGTGGTATATAGGTGTGTTTGTAAGTAAAAACTCACTTCTTTGTGTCTCTAGCCTTACACTACATTCATAGCAGTAATGGCCACCAAATGTATGTATGTGTATCGGGGGGGGAAGGTGGGGGCAGATTCCCAAACCAAGCTATTCTCAGATTCTCCAGACACCAGCAGGGCATTTTACAATTTAACTCAATTCTGACTCTACCTGGAAGTAGCATCAGATCCCACAGGTTAAGGGCTCAGTCCCACAGTACTGCCTCCCTTCCTCCCTACCCCCTTCACGTGCCAGTTGCTAGTCCAGGTTGTCAGCTGTGTTTCTGATTGTAGGCTATAAATCGTAGGTTCCCACGGTCACCTCCTTGGGTTCAAATAATTTGGTGGAACAGCTTTCAGAACCTGGGAAAACATTTTACTTACCAGATTACTGGTTTATTATAAAAGGATATGACCCAGGAACAGCCAGGTGGAAGAGGCGCATAGGGCAAGCTTTCCGTGTCCTCTCTTGGCCACTACTCTTGCAGCACCTCCACATGTTCACCAACCTGGAAGCTCTCCAAACCCCATATCGGGGATTTTTATGGGAGCAAGATGGATTAAATCATTGGACATTGGTGATTGTTTGAACCTCAAGCCCCTCTCCCCTCCCAGGAGGTGAGGGTGGTGTGGGGCTGAAAGATACAACCTTCTAATCACTGGGTTTGTTCCCCTGGTAACCAGCCTCCATCCTTAGAGGCCTTCCAGAAGTTAACCTCATTAACATAAACTCAGAGGTGCTTGAAGGGGGCTTGCTATATGAGCAACAAAAGACTCCTATTTATTTCATCTTTATCATTCTGGAGCTATTTAGGGACTGAGAACAAAACTAAATATTACAACAAAAGACACCCTTATGGCTCTTATATAGGAAATTACAAGGGTTTTAGGAGGTATGTGCCAGGAACAGTAGATGAAGACCATATATTTCTTATTCGCAGTGGTTTTTCTTGCTTGATATGGTTGAAAGGAATACTGTTACTGGAACTTTTGAATGATGTTTGATGCCTATGAATATTAATGTTTTCAGTCCTTTTTTCCAAGTCAACTAAATAAGCATGCCTATGTGAAGTTGATTGCTGTGTCCCAAGGTAATCTATCACTTGCTAATATTTCTCATCATTCCATAGCTAAGCCACATTATTTGGGCTTGATTTTTAGTATGGCATTTCTCTAGTATTTGTTCTGTTTGCTTTACTTGTGTTTGCTTATACTTGGTATACCTTAGCTGTTTGGACAATATTTTCCATCTTCAGAATTTTTCCTGCCCTGTAGAATTGCTTCATTTTAAGTTATGGTTGTATGCTGGGCCATTTTGTTTGATTATAAATTTGATTTTATATTGATACCAGACTGTTCGACTAAAAGATACTCCTATTTAGTGTCCCTTTTCCCTTCATATATTGTTTTACATATGAATGAATGTGGAGCCTGAAAAAAGTCTTCTTAGACTTTGACATTTAAAACCATCGCACTTTTTTAAAACATTAAAAAAAAATGGTTTGAGTTAAAATATTCTATTAAAAGCTTTTAATAGAATCCAAAATATATGTGGACTCCTGCAGCAAATCTTTGGCACTGCATCCATAAAAGGAAAGTAAGCTGCTAGAATGCTGGCAATGCCTTGTATGTCCTTGGTTAACTTTGTGTGATACTCTTACATGGGATGTGTGCGTGTAGCTATAAAAACTGCGGTGCCTTTTCACTCCATACACATTCTTGGTTGTGAATCTCCTTCCTGTCCCAGGTAGTTGATATTACAGGTAATAGAATTATTTTTAGCACTGTGAAAGGAGTATTATCTTCAGCTAGTTCTGTCTTGTTTTCAAGTTTCAAAGGATTTCCTCTTGTGCTTTTGGAACTCTGGATTTAAAATAACATTTTATGTCATGGTTTTTAAGTGAATTGTGGGAATCCTCAGCAGTGTAAGATTCTAATCTGTAGAGAATACACACACATTTTATTCCCCCTGGCCAGTTTAGTCTGGCTTTTCAAAGTGCTTCCTGACATCTGGGATATGAAAGAAGCTTCCAGGAATGAGTGTGTCAAGGCAAATGGATAGCAGTGGCAGAAATAGAGCCCCTGCAGCATCCTTCTGGTTGCCTTTAGTCTGCCTGAGACATAATTCCTGGCTTTTAGAAATGATTGATTACACAGGCCTGCCAACTAATAATGTGCCTCCTAATGCTGAGAAAAGGAATATGTGTGCTGAGTCTCGATTGTATGGCAGTGACATTTGAATATGCATCATTGATTGAGTAAAGGCTTTCATTTTTTTAAAAGCACTATATTAAATGAACACATTGAATTATGAAATCCAAAAGTATCGTTTAAATATTAAGTATAAAAAGATGTATTTAGACTCCAGAGACCTTTACTGTTTACCATAAAGTAACTTTAACTTTAAACATAAATTAAACTATGCACAGGGTTATAAAAATCAAGCAGTTACAGATGGAGTTTATAAAGAAAAGCAAGTTTCTTTTTCTTCCCTCCACCTTCAGTCCTTATCTGTGGAGGTAACCACTGCTGTTCCCCATCAGCCTTTCATTCTGAGAAATTTCAAAACCAGTAGAGAAGTTACAAATATAATACATTGAACACCAAATGCTTTTGACCTAGGTTTTCCGATTATTAGTACTTTGCCACATTTGCGAGCTCTATTTGTCTTTCTGTATGAGTTTTTCCTGAACTATTTGAGAGTTAGCTACAGATGTCATGACATTTTGCCCCTAAGTATTTCAGCCTTGTATTTTTTTTTTTTTTTTTTTTTTTTGTGGTACGTGGGCCTCTCACTATTGTGGCCTCTCCCGTTGTGGAGCACAGGCTCCGGACGCGCAGGCTCAGTGGCCATGGCTCACGGGCCCAGCCCCAGCCACTCCGCGGCATGTGGGATCTTCCCGGACCCCGGCACGAACCCGTGTCCCCTGCATCGGCAGGCGGACTCTCAACCACTGCGCCACCAGGGAAGCCCATAGCCTTGTATGTTTTAAAAACACATTTTCCCTACATATTCACACAATATAATTATCCAGAAACGCTAATATTTGAAGTCCATATTCAATTTCACCAATAGTTTCACTAATAGCTATTGCTCCAACCCCATTCAATCAAGGATAATCTGTTTTATTTAGTTGTTTTATCTGTTTAATCTCTTCTAATCTAAATAGTGCCTCAGGTGGGGTTTTTTTTTCTGTTTACTCTTCATGTCATTAACATTTTCAGAGGCTAGGCCATTCGTTTTACAGAATAAGTCTCAATTTGGATGTGATTAGATGAAATTTAAACATTTACTTTTTTGTGGGAGGGAGGATACTACATAGGTGATATTTGAAGCAGGACCTCTAATATCTCTGAGTAATGTCCTTTTATCCTTTTTTCCTTTTAAAAAATTGTGATAAAGCATACATAACAAAATATGACCTCTTAACTGCTTTTAAATGTACAGTTCAGTGGCTTTGGTACATTCACATTGTTGTGTAACCATCAATAACAACCATCTGTGTGCAGAACTTTTTCCACCTTGCAAAACTGAAACTGTATACAGTAACAGTAACACCCCAGTCCCCCTTTCCCAGCTCCTGGCAACCACCATTCTTTTTTCTGTCTCTCTGAATTTGACTACTCTGGGTACCTCATATAAGTGGAATCATACGGTGGTGTTTGTCCTTTTGTGACCGGCTTATTTATTTCATTTAGTGTAATGTCTTCAAGGTTTATCCATGTTGTAACTGTCAGAATTTCCTTCCTTTTTTTAAGTGTGAATAATGTTCCATTTTATTTATATGCCACATTTTGTTTATCCATTCATCTGTTGATGGACATAGCAGTATTTCTTGTTTTATCAAATTTGGCATTATATACTGACTTCCTATAACAGTATATAAGGGTTTAATTTATTTTTAAATAATAAAAGCAGAGCATACTCATTGCAGAGTATGTTAGAGGTGAGAAGAGCTATGAAAAAATATAGTTTATAATATCACTATCTAGAGGAAATCTCATATTTGTATTTTCAGTTTTTTAATATTTTTATGTAACGGAAATAATGTACATTCTTTTTTGTTGTTGAATTTTACATTTTGAAGTAATTAAAATATTTCATCTTTAAAAAAATGAATGTGTAATATGACTTCGAGCTGCTGTACTTTAAGTTAACATAGCCCTTATTATTGGCCTTTGGGTTATTTGAAAATTTTTTATTCTGATAGTGTTTTGATGAACAAAATCGTCAGCATTTCTAATGATTTTCTTAGGTTCCCAGAAATGGGGTAACAGGATCAAATGATGGAAACGTGTCAGAGGTATTTTGTGCATGTTGGTAAATTGCTGCGTGGAAGGACTGTACTGATTATATTCTCATCATCAGTGTAAGAGAGTACCTGTATAGCTGTATCTTTGCTGATGTTTGTTATTAATGGAGGCAAGCTATCTCATTTAATTAGTCATTTGTATTTTTTTCTGTGAATTGTTGATTTATGTCTTTTGTCCATTTTCCTTTGTGATTTTATCAAGTTGTATCAAGTCTATATGAATATAATGTATATATTAAAGATATATACCAGACATATTTGCACATTTTCTTTACCTTTTTTTTGTGGGGAGAGTTATAACATTTTATCTTTGTTTTTCACAGTTTTTTGGATTGAACTAAGGATTAAAATATTTTTTACAGATAATTTCCGTTAATATGATTTATTAAATTCTTTCCCCATTGATTTGGGTGGTTCTGTCATATATAAAATGATTCTGCTTCATTTGTTTCGAGGCTCTTTAGTTTGATGTTTTTTTTTTACATCAGTATCACACTTTTGCTTAAACAATTATGGCTTTATTAGATATCTTAAAATCTCAAAAGACAAATGTCCAACCTGATCCACCCTCTGCTTGCTTTTCAGAATTGTCTTCATTTTCACCTTTTATTTGTTTGTTCGTCCATTCATTTATGCATTCAGACGATCATTGAGTGTGCTTCCAAGCACCGGGAAAGAAGTCAGGGCTCTCAGTGAGCTTGTGGTCCAGTGAAGAAATAATTTAACAGGTCAATAATAGTGTGATAAGTTCAGGAGAGGAAGTATAGGGTGTTAGAGGAGGAGTATGTACCCTAAACTCATTTGGACATTTGGAGAGGGCTTTCAGGAAGAAATGACATCTAAGCCAAAACCTTAGAAGAGGGAAAAGAGTGCTTCTGTCAGAGGGAATTGCATTTGTTAAGACTCCAGAGGCAAGAGAGCATGGCCCATCCATTCAACTGAAAGAAGTCTATAGGGCTGGAGTGTAGAATGGGAGCTGTGAGAAATAGCTGCAGGATAATGCTGGACCTTTCAAGGCCTGTTCATTTGTTTGAAGATTTTCGCTCTTAATGTAAGGGCAATGGTAAACATTTGGAAGGAGACTTCCTTAATCTGATTTGTGGTTTGGGAAGCTCACTCTGGTCATAGCCTAGAGACTAGATTGGGAGGGGGCAGCAGTGGAGGCAAGCAGACCTTTTAAGGAGGAAATTATAGCAATCCAGGTGAGAAAGAGTACGGCCTTACCTAAGGTGGAGGCAGTGGAAAATGGGGTAAGGGGGATGTATTTGAGAGAGACTTTAAAAAGGTAGGATGGATAAAACTTGGAAGAATTGATATTGGGGCTGAGGGGAGAGTTAAGAAAGATGCCCAGGTTTTTTGTTTGGACACTTGGGTTGGATAGCAGTATCATTTTTTCCTAAATGTAGAAAACATGAAAATCAGTTTTAGACATGCCATAGTGAGGATTCTGATGGGTTGTTGGTATGGGCCTGAAACTCTTTGGGGAAACATCTACCATTTGGTGGTAGATCCATAGTTTTATGTAGATAGTTGTGGGGCCATGAGCATTAACGGAAGCTGTGGAACCTTCTCTTGCAGTAGCAAATTATAGGGACTTTCTTGATGTGTGCTTCTACTTGGGGACCACATCAAGATGCACTAACTTTTAAATATCTCTTCCAATTTGATGATTCTCTGTCTTAATTCTATCAGTATTTTTGGCTAGAAGAAGAGTTATATGGACATAATCTGAATAGTATAAAGTTATGTTGTGAGAGGTTTTCTTCTTTATCTGTCCGTCCCTTTTAAAAAGCTTATTTATCCTCTAATTTTCTCACTGGTAAAAGAGAGTGGCTAGACTATTCAGTTCCTCTTAGAAGGCCAATCTAAAATAGAATAATTCTAAAAGTCTAATATTTGGTTTCAAATTTGGCCAGGATAACTTGACAGATGAAATTTTTACCTGAAGTCAAAAACTTTTGGACTTGGTTTCAGTGCAGAATGTGGTTTTGACATATACTATTTTATTTGACCAGAACCTCAGATTTTAAGAACTTTAATATCCCTTCAGTTGACTTTTTGGCAATATTTTAAGTAACCTTTCTGATTGTAACTCACATTCATCTTTAACCCATTAACACTGATCCTCATCTCTGATCACCTTCCCAAAGATAACTTTGTGACATGTTCCTTTATATCCTTCCATTGTGCTTTTAGCAGTAATTCTTCCTGCATGGCAAGATCTTCTTTCTTATGAAGGTACTCTATCAATTCAGGTATTTTTTTTCATGACTTTGGGGATTTATATTTTCACAGCAGTTTGGTTGTTAACAATCTGATCAAAGATTTAAGGAGGTAAGAGCACCAAAGTATAAGCTACATTTGGCATAGTTTGTCATGGTTAATAATAGAACATTTAAAGGCCTTATTTAGAGATTATTTTGACTTCCCTATAATTTGAGTTTTTAATTTTTCTGAAGAGGATATTTTCAGGAGTTCCCTGGTGGCCTAGTGGTTAGGATTCTGGGCTTTCACTGCTTTCAATCCCTGGTTGGAGAACTGAGATCCTGCAAGCCGCACGGTGTGGCAATCAATCAGTCAATCAATAAATGTTTTCATAATGGAGTAAGTTTATTGAATGAATTGAATAGAAACCCATTGTGATAAAGCATAGATTAGATTAAGAATTTATTTCCAATTTGTGGTTTTCATCTCTTGGTTTTTTTGAAAAGATTATTGTTCAGTAGCACTATTCTAGGAATAGAAATGGTAGATTTTAACTTGTTGCCTTTGGTTATTATGTAAAAAATGCATCTGGGAGGTGATTTGTTTGGTCTGCTCAAACTATTTTTGGGATTGCCATAGCTTGTGTCTACTTAAGATACATTTAAAAATATTGAGGTCATTTTATTTAAAAAGAAGGTCATGTTTGAGTATTGAAAGAGATTGCTGTGTCTGTCTAAGCCAAGTTTGTCTTTGAACTATAGCCAAATGGTTAGGAGTATGAAGAAAAAGTATAACTGGGTGGTATAGTTTCCTTTTTAATATGCAAAGACAGTTAAGTGAATTAAACTCTGAATAGAGGAAAACTACCCAGACCTCGTAGCCACCACATCTGCATCTTTCTACTGACCATGGTAAAGGACATTCTGAACATTACCACTTAAAACTAACTTTTCTCTTTAAGGGCTCCTGAAATTGTGCCAGCTGACTCCAAGTCCACCCTGACCCCACAGCATAAACCATGCTGTGATGTCACAGCTACCATAGAACTCCAGGGTAGTGTTGAGCTGGCCCATGTGGGCTCAGGTAAGTCCTGGCTTTTTTTTTACCATTTGGCATTCTTTTCAAAGTTAGTTACCATTATGGTTTTATGTCAAAAGAAACAAGGCAAAACTTTGAAAACGGTGCCATATATGGGGGAAAAAATAAGTCTGTTTTCTAAACATCTATGAGCCAGCTCCATATTCTAACCAACGGAGTTCCATAGTAGCTGTGAAGTGTCCCCAGTGAGTTGTGACCCGTGACTTCAAAATATGTTAAATTCTACTCTTGGCCCAGCTTACAGAACAAGATGAGCTTTTTTTTTTTTAATAATTTCACTTACTCTTAGGTCTTTATGCTTTTAAAGTATATTAACTTTCCTTTATCTGTAATTATGCACCACCACTTAGCTAGCTGTGTAGTTCACTCAATTTTGAATGTATATTGATACAGCAGGTTAGTTTTATAAAGTTAATCTTCTTAGAGTGCCTTCAGCTGTTTTTTTTTTTTTTTTTTAAACAGTGGGCACTTGGTTTATTTATCTTCTTGAGAATCTATTTTGAATTTCAAATAACATCTTACAGCTTGGCTTGGGTTGTTATTTTTAAATTTATTTATTTATTTGTTTATGGCTGTGTTGGGTCTTCGTTTCTGTGCGAGGGCTTTCTCTAGTTGTGGCAAGCGGGGGCCACTCTTCATCGTGGTGCGTGGGCCTCTCACTATCGCGGCCTCTCTTGTTAAGGAGCGCAGGCTCCAGACGCGCAGGCTCAGTAGTTGTGGCTCACGGGCCTAGTTGCTCCGCGGCATGTGGGATCTTCCCAGACCAGGGATCAAACCCATGTCCCCTGCATTAGCAGGCAGATTCTCAACCACTGCGCCACCAGGGAAGCCCTCAGCTGTCTTTTTAATTTGCCTTCATAACATGGAAGAGGAAGGGACAGAACATGTAATATTTAACGTTTGTTAAATTTTCAAAACAACATATTAAGATGCTTTAGTTACTCTTGGAGATAGTGTGATATGTCAGTAACCTGGAAAGCATGTGTACATCACCTCTTTCTCTTCTGCTGGAACTTTCCCGCGTTTTCCTGATCTTTGTTACTTTAAGTGAGGTTTTACCACTTAGATTTATTTACTGTATTTTCCTACCTACCAACTCTTTAACTTTTTTTCTGCTTTCCGTTTTATTCCGTAATCTTAAAAGGTGGTAAAAACGTAATGTTATGTGAAGAACTCAAAGACATTTTCCAAGTTGTTTTGCATATACTCTGATGCTCCCCCCCCCCAAGTAGAAAACATGTGGTCGCTAAAACTTAAATTATCTCAGTGTAGGCCACATTCTTTAGACACCATGTTTACAGTGAAAACCCATCTGTGAAGAAACTTTAATCACTGGCTCCTCTTGAGCAGTGTGTAATAGAGATACAACAAAAATTAGGACAGTTCATTGACATTCTCATGAAATTTGATTTGTAATAAATTTACTCATCTTTGTAGCCAAAAACTCACCAGTAACTGAAACTGTGAGCTCTAAATTATGGTTAATGAAAAGAATGGAATTATATATTCCCAAACATTAGACAATAAAATACTTTTCTTTTAAATATTATTTTGTCCCTATACTTAAATTTGTGTTTTTCATGTTCTGGAAAGTTTGGAGGTTTTTTATGCTGTGATGAATAGAGAACAGAATCTCTATTCTGTTCTCTATTCTGTTCACCCTCCTGTGTATGTTCCATGCTAGTCGGGGCAGGATTCCCTATTTGCAGTTTAGTGCAGAGCTTGTGATCAGGGGAAATAATTGTTTTTTATGTCTTGGATTAGGCCAAATAGAAGTCCAGTTTGTGTGTGTATATGTCAGCTTTATTGAGATACAATTCACATACCATGCAGTTCATCATTTGAAGTTCTGTTTTTATTAAAAACGTTTAGTTTGAAGGCAGACTGTAAATCATAATTCCAAAGCACAGTTGCTGACTTTGTTGTGCTGTTTGGTCTGTAATCCTCCCCACCTTCGGCTAGCTAATTAGTTTCTAATTACAGAAATCCTTCAGAAACATTAGAGAGGAAATGAATTCTTAAGCAAGCATTTCTAAGATGAGATTCTTTCAGACATCAGCTATTTGATGAGTTAGCTAAAAATAGTGAAGACAGTGATTTAAAAGATGTCCCCTTCCTCCAGCCAAAAGAACAAAGTTAGTTGACGTTTACCTTTAGACTACTTCATCTTTGTCTTTGGGAAACAAAAAAATATATGTGTGTATTTACACACACACACACACGCATATACATGTACTGTGCAGGTCTTCCTCTTTATCTTTTCAGGTAAATCAGACCTTTTGGTCCTTGTGTTGCTTTTGGAACTGCCTAGAACATTTCTTACATCATACAAAGAAATTTTATAAATATATATTTTTAGGTTGAAGCTAAGAACTGTAAAAGGTGTGGTGATACTGCACACACCTAGAAATAGTTACTAATAGCTTTGATAGAACTGAAGTGAACAACAGTTGCCTTCATAAGGAAATATATACACACAAAAGGAAATGGAGTAGGGCGTGTTCAGTTTGAAAAAAATATACAGCATTAAATTTTTCAAAAAGTTATGAGCTCTACTATATTATTCTCATCTGTTCATTAAAACAAGTTAAGCAGATTTTAGATTTGTGTGTCTGTTCTTCAGGTTTGCCCTTTTGAGAAGGTTCACCTACCCTTGTCTCATGCCAACTATATTACATTTTAGCCTTGATGATTTCTCCAGGGCACTAAGCCTTGTAAGGGTGTGTTGAAGTCCTTTATGTATTGCAGTGGGGGCTATAGCTGTCCTTAGGTGTTTATATTGAGGAATGTATTAACCTACGTTGCTGTGAAAATAAAAATTTCTATAAGGTATTCTCATTTGAAATCATGGATTGTTAACCTGAAAAATATATGTTTCAGGGGGAGGGGGTCATTTTTCTGGCGAGAGGATCTAGTTTTGCAGAAGGGATCTTTCATCCCAGAGTTGGAAAACTTGGAAGCTGGCTTTTTATGGCTCACAAATGTGATGAAGGACTGTTTTGAGTATAGGAATCATGTTTTTACTGTGTTTATGTTTCTCACAGTGCCCAGCATATTGCTTTATGTGTCATGGGCATTCGGTGAATGTGGAAATTATCATTTTAAAGCTTTGTTATTTTTAATAACAGGGGAACTTGTTGCATTGTACCAATCTGTAATAATCTAAGGAATAGGTCTTATTTATCTAATTCCTAATTCAAGATAGCAGTTTAAAATGCTTTTTTTAAAGTACCCTAAGAATATTTCTAGCTAGTAGTAGCATTTTATGTAACAAATTTTTCTTGATGTAATTTAGGAAACAAACTTATTTAGTCCTACAGTCTTGTGTGTGTGTGTGTGTGTTTAATACTATTTGTGGTAAATTTGAAGCTAACCTACGCCTTCATTTTTTGCCAGGGCTGTTTATTATCCATAGATGTACTGTACTGCTTAGTAAACAGGATTTTTGTCATTACCTAACATTAATTTGTGTTAAGAATAATAGCATGGTTCAGTGGGCATGGAAACTTCTTTATAGATTTGGAAAAATTGATACTTGTTTTGTATCTCTACTCCCCAACTGGTTTATAGTGTTTTATTTTAGCCTGTTTCTGTTCAGAATCATCTAGCTCAAGTTTTACTGTATTAATAATTCTTAATGGGTGTAAGGAAGACTTGGCTAAGAGAAATTCTGAAATCAAAATATTGCTAACTTTTACTTACATTAAAAATAGTTTTGACTGCTCTAAGTCGTCTCCAAGCTAACAAAACAGTAGTGTGGAAGGCTCAGCATTTGTTTTGATCCAGCTTTAAAAGTGCAGCATAGGGAATTCCCTGGCAGTCCAGTGCGCCAAAAAAAAAAAAAAAAGAAAGGCAGAATAAAGGGCAAAAGCAGCCCAACACCAGTGGGAAGCACATCCCTGTCTCCTTGGTTTCTGCAGAGCCAGGACCAGAACAGGAACTTAGTGTCTTTTGTGAAGTCTAGTTACTCACACTAGATTGTTGATCTTTGATCCAATTAATATATTCTAATAATTTCTCTAAACATTACCAGAGCATGGAACCAGCACTAATGTGATGGTAAGTGCCTAACTAGGCAGTTCTAATTCTGGAAGGAAATGAAAAGGAAAGGAATACACTATAATTTTCCTTATATATATATATATATATTTTTTTTTTTTTTTTTTTTTTTGCGGTACACGTGCCTCTCACTGTTGTGGCCTCTCCCCTTGCGGAGTGCAGGCTCAGTGGCCATGGCTCACAGGCCCAGCCGCTCCGCGGCATGTGGGATCCTCCCGGACCGGGGCACGAACCCGTGTCCCCTGCATCGGCAGGCGGACTCTCAACCACTGCGCCACCAGGGAAGCCTAATTTTCCTTATATTCTATAGGACATTTAAATGATGCCCCGGGATCCAGGAAGCACAGAGAATCAGTGTTTAGAGTGAATGCTACAGGTTTATGCTTTTTGAAGAAAAATAAAATTGAACTTTTTTCTGTCTTGATGCTTGTTTTAGGGGTTGTAGAAGGTGATTTAGCTGCTATAGAAGCATACAAATCATCAGGAGGGGACATTGCCCGTCAGCTCACTGCAGATGAAGTGCGCTTGCTGAACCGTCCTTCGGCTTTCGATGTTGGCTATACTCTGGTACATCTGGCTATACGTTTTCAGAGGCAGGATATGCTAGCAATATTGCTTACAGAGGTGAGTGTGACATTTTGATTAAACATGCTTTTATATGAAGGAAATGTGTTCTTTAGTTTTCATTTTTGATGTTATAGCATTTCTCAGTTCTTAAATGTTTTAGATTCAATCTTCTGTCTTCTTTTAAAAATGACATTAAACTTAGACTTTGACAGAAGTAAATAATTTTTAAGGATATGTGTTTTTAAAACAGGACATTTTGCTACAATATTTGAGTCATATGTTTGATTTAAAAAAAACTGGGATGTATCTGTCATTCATTCAACTAACATTTATTGAGTACCTACTACGTGCCAGGCACTGTGCATAAAAGGGCTATAATTGTGAAGACATTGGCTCTTCCTTCAATGAATCTCCAGGTATAGTTACTCTATAGAGAGTGCAGGGTTTTTTTTTTTTCAAAAAAAACCTTTCTTTCTCTCTTTCTCCCCCTCTCCCCCTCTCCCCCTCTCCCCCTC
>NW_021703781.1:75141361-75164294 GCF_005190385.1 Monodon monoceros
CCCCCTCTCCCCCTCTCCCCCTCTCTCCCTCTCTCCCTCGGGTCTTCGTTGCTGCGAGCGGGCTTTCTCTAGTTGCGGTGAGCGGGGACTACTCTTCGTTGTGGTGTGCAGGCTTCTCGTTGCGGTGGCTTCTCTTGTTGCGGAGCACGGACTCTAGGCATGCGGGCTTCAGTAGTTGTGGCACACAGGCTCAGTAGCTGTGGCTCACGGGCTCTAGAGCGTAGGCTCAGTAGTTGTGGCGCCTGGGCTTAGTTGCTCTGCGGCATGTAGGATCTTCCTGGACCAGGGCTTGAACCTGTATCCCCTGGATTGGAAGGCAGATTCTTAACCACTGCACCACCAGGGAAATCCCCAGAGTGCAGTTTCAGAGATGTAAATGCCAGGTGCTGTGGAGAGTGCTTGAGAAAGTGTTTTGAGGTATCTTACCTTCTTACCTGTAGCAGGTAACATTTTAGCTGAGAGTAAAATGAAGGAAGGAGTAGGAGGAATTAGCCTCAAACAGTAGGTGGAGAGAAGGGAGTTGAGGAAACATTTTATTCAGAGGCAAGGGCGGTGGTATTTGTGGCGTATTTGGAACTTGCAGGTAGCCAGCAGGGTTGTGATGGCGAAGGGGAAGTGAGAGAGGCAAGTAAGGGACGCAGTGTGAAGGATCTTCTAGGCCAAAGAATTTGAAAATTATTCTGAGGGCAGAATAAGGCTTTAAAAAGGGTTAGGTATAGTGGCAGGGGAGTGACAAGATCAGACTGTGTTTTGGCAGCTCACTTTATTTTTTTTTATTTTATTTTTTTGCGGTATGCGGGCCTCTCACTGTTGTGGCCTCTCCCGTTGCGGAGCACAGGCTCCGGACGCGCAGGCTCAGTGGCCATGGCTCATGGGCCTAGCTGCTCCGCAGCATGTGGGATCTTCCTGGACTGGGGCATGAACCCGTGTCCCCTCCATCGGCAGGCGGACTCTCAACCACTGCGCCACCAGGGACGCCGGGCTGCTCACTTTAGAGAGGGGCAAGCCTGGTTAGCAGGACACTGCAGTGATGCTGGCAGGAACTCTGCTGGGACAGTAGTGGCAACAGCAAAGGAAAGAAGTGGGCTGGTTTGAGAGAGATGCTGGTGATGTAGGCAGAACTAAGTGGATAGATTGGCCATGGGGAGTAATGGTGAGTTAGGGGTCAGAGTTGATTCTGGGGTTTCTGGATTAGATAACTAGGTACATGTTACAAATGACAGAGGTTGCAAATGAATTAGGATGTGACTATATTATCCAGGTAATTTAAAAAAAATATTTATTCATTTATTTATGCGGCTTCACATCTTATTTGCGGCATGCGGGATCTTTAGTTGCGGCATGCGGGATCTTAGTTGCAGCATGTGGACTTTTTAGTTGTGGCATGCAGACTCTTAGTTGCGGCACGCGGACTGTTAGTTGCAGCATGCATGTGGGATATAGTTCCCTGACCAGGGATCAAACCCAGGCCCCCTGCCTTGAGAGTGTGGAGTCTCACCCATTGGACCACCAGGGAAGTCTCCAGGTAATTTTTTTTTAATGATAAGAGAAATAGGGTAAAAGTGCAGAGAGTTAGGTCAGTTTTGGATTCAAATCCAATTTGGTCAGTATACTCCTGTGTATGCTTACTTGCACATTTAAGTTCGCCAATATCTGGGAACATTTATGTACAAAGCATGGGGTGAGGGGATTAATAAATATGAACGTTAGATGAAAGCATGATTGAGATGGCTAGCCATGTGTTTAGTTTGGTAAGAGTCCAGTTTAACCAGGGGCACCTGATAGAGCAAAGGAGGGCTTGAGAGACAGCCATGCTGAAAACAAAGGGTAGGCTTATTGAGGATAAGGGAGAAGGGGACTGTTTGAAAAGCAGCTGTGTGATTAGAGAGACCAGAGTTCTGGAACATGGGGTAGAACAGTAAGAAGTAGTTCCTGTAGTACCTGAGGTCTGGCTACATTTCTGTTGTGATGCCCAGTTGTGTACTGGAAGGGCTGGCATGTGGAGTTATAGTTGCTGGTGGTGGCTGGAGACAGGAGAGAGAAGGCAGCTGTGAACCAAGGCTCAAGTCTTTAGGGGATACATAGGTTTCTCTCAGGCTGGTAGAGGACTATGAGAAGGTTCTGGAGGGACTGGCGTAAGTCGCTGGCCTCCTAAGAGCATTCTGGGGACTAACAGCAGGAAGACGGTAGAACCCCAGTGTGTTTATTATTTACTGCTGTGTAACAAATCCCCGCAAAACTTAGCAGCTTAAGACAGCAAACACTTGTTATCACAGTTTCTGAGAGTAAGGAGTCCAGGAGCAGCTTAGCTGAATGATTTTGGCTCAAGGTCTCATGAGGTTACAAACTGCCGGGGGCTCGACAGGGACTAGAGGATCTGGTTCCAAGTACACTCACCTGGTTGTTGGCAGGAGGCTTCAAATCCTTGTTACCTGGGCCCCTCAGTAGGGCTGCTTGTGATGTGGTAGCTGGTGTCACCTAGAGCAAGTGATCCAAGAGAGGGAGAGAGCATGAGAGAATGATTCAAGTAGAAACTGTAGTGTCTTTTCTGTATAACCTAATGTAGGAAGTGATATACTATAATTTTTGCTATATTCTGTGGTACACAGAGACCACCCTGGTACAAGATGGGGGAGGTGGAAAGGAGGCTTGTTCTAGGGGAAGAACAAAATCAGTGATGGAATTTAGTCTCAATGGAATAGGCACTCTACAGGACAGAACTGAAGGGGCCAGTAGGGAGACTGGAAGGGGGAGAGTATGAGTCTGGACTAAGGGATGTGTCTGTAGACAGGGCACAGAGCCAAGTACTTTTGAGATGGGAACAGGAGAACATTATATTTTGGGAATATGTGTCTGGGCCAGGGGGTTTAATTGGATTTTAGATAATGGATACTGTTTGTAGTCTGGTGGAACCTATGGACTTCTTCTCAAAATACTGTTTTTAAATGTATAAAATAAAAAATAGGATTACAAAGGAAATCAGTTATGTTGAAATAGTTATCAGAATATTAAATATATGTGATGTAAAGAAAATGAATTTTAGGGCTTCCCTGGTGGCGCAGTGGTTGAGAGTCCGCCTGCCGATGCAGGGGACACGGGTTCGTGCCCCGGTCGGGGAAGATCCCACATGCCGTGGAGCGGCTAGGCCTGTGAGCCGTGGCCGCTGAGCCTGTGCGTCCGGAGCAACGGGAGAGGCCATGACAGTGAGAGGCCCGCATACAGCAAAAAAAAAAAAAAAAAAGAAAAAAGAAAAGAAAATGCATTTTAAATGTAGGCAAGAGGTTAGTGAAAATGAAGGATTTAAATTTGATTGAAATTCCTATTCTAATTCATGGTCCCTTCCCAAGTTCATGGACCCTAGGTTAACCAGTAGCCTAAGGAGATGGTTGAGACTCATGAGGTTAAAGAGGCTAGAACAGCGGTCCCCAACCTTTTTGGCACCAGGGACCGGTTTCGTTGAAGACAGTTTTTCCACAGACGGTGGGGAGGGGAGGCGGGAGTGGGGGATGGTTCAGGCGGTAATGAGAGCGATGGGGGCAACAGGTGAAGCATGGCTCGCTCGCTGCTCACCTCCTGCTGTGCGGCCCGGTTCCTAACAGGCTGCAGACCGGTACCGGTCCATGGCCCGGGGGTTGGGGACCCCTGGGCTAGAAGATGAGAGGCAGGCCTCAGGGACATATGCTTAAGGATGGTGGCGGGAGAAGGAAGCTTAGAGGCCAATCACCAGCTGTAAGGTTTCTCTTGGGGTGTTTGCAATATTCAGGTTTCAGTCCAAGTTGTTTTTGAAAAAAATCTTCCCAGGATTTTGGAAAGGGGCCGGGGGTTAGCACATTGGGATAAGCTATTTTTGAATTTACTTTTGAGATGCATTTTAATGCTTTGACTTGAGAAATAGTCCGTTATATTCTGAAAATATTTAATATGTGGTTTTCCACAGTTTTAGTGTTGCTTAGATTGGGCTCATGGAGATAAGATGTGGTGACAATTTCATTGTTACTGGTAATCCTGGCTAGTAAAGTTTAGGAGAATTGAATTTTTGTGTAGTTTTCAGAATAGGATGTCTAATGGTTGCGTTGGGTATGCAGGGTTTTTGAAATACTGTTTACTTACCTTAATAGTAATTACAATTAAGCTGTCCACGTGTGTTATGTAGATGACATTATCAGTAAAACTTATTCTTTGTGTGGCTTGTTGGAAGATCTGCTGCTCCAAGCCCCACTTGTGACTGGAAGTCTGCATTCAGGAAGGTCGTCCAGGTTAGTGGCTGCATCTGTAGTGACAGCAGAGAACAGAGCTAACTGGCTCGCTCAGGGTCACACCAGACTCATTTCCTCTTTAGCAGATACTCACCTTGGATTTCAGAATTCTCTGTATATAGATTTCTTGAGCTCCACAAAAGGAGTACAAGTTAAATGTAAGATAATGTCTTTTCATCGTTTGTTGTTATTCATCATTTAAAAAGGACAGGAAAGTTCTAGCCACCTCCTTGTTTAGAGGTTCTCTGTGGTAGTGCTCACGACACCGGTGCTCAGATTTCATTCCCGTTGAATTGTACTACTGCAGAGATTTGTTGTCTGTTTTACACTCGAAGAAGCCAGGTCCTTTCTTAAAAAATTAAGAATTATAGGGACTTCCCTGGTGGTCCAGTGGTTAAGATGCCGTGCTTCCACAGCAGGGGGTGTGGGTTTGATCCCTGGTCGGGGAACTAAGATCCCGCATGCTGTGTGGTGCGGCCAAAAAACAGAAAAAAAAAAAAAAAAGTCAGAATTGTAACAAGTGGGGAGGGATTTGAAGTCATTGGGAACTAACCCTTTAAAGGTTGGGAATCCGCCTGCCAGTGCAGGGGACATGGATTTGATCCCTGGTCCAGGGAGATCCCACATGCCGTGGAGCAACTAAGCCCGTGCGCCACAACTGTTGAACCTGTGCTCTAGATCCCGCGCTGCTGAAGCCCGCGTGCCTAGAGCCCGTGCTCCGCAACAAGAGAAGCCACCGCAATGAGAAGCCCGCGCACTGCAATGAAGGGTAGCCCCCATTCGCCGCAACTAGAGAAAGCCCGCGCATAGCAATGAAGACCCAACACAGCCAAAAATAACTAAAAATAAATAAATTTATTTTAAAAAATCATGCTTTTCTTTACTCTAAGTCAAAGTACTTGAAATATTCTTAACAGAGCAGAAGAGTGTTTGTACTTTCCTCTTTCTCTGTGAGCTAGAATTCCCTGTTTTTTAATAAGAATGTTTTTATTAGGGGTATGATGGTTATTACTTTTTTTTTGTCCTCCCTCCCCCTCCTATGATGAACGTTTGTGAACAACTCCATTTTACATAAATTTTTATATGCATCTTTATGTATTTCCTTGGGATAAACTCCACTAGAAAGTAGAACTACTGAGTTGAGAGGGTAAAACATTTTTATCACTGTTTTCCAGGGAAGTTGGACTGATATATACTTATACTATTGAGGAAATAACACCCAGTACCTCATATATTTAAAACAAAAACACCTTGAGTTACTGGGACATTTTGGTAATTTCTTTTATACACTATTGTTTTCTGCTTCCACTGATGATAAATGAGATGTAGAGGAAAGTTTCTTTTGTATTTAAGGTGTCTCAACAAGCCGCAAAGTGTATTCCAGCAATGGTGTGTCCTGAACTGACAGAGCAAATCCGGCGTGAGATAGCTGCCTCTCTTCATCAGAGAAAGGGGGATTTTGCTTGCTATTTCCTAACTGACCTTGTAACATTTACGTTGCCAGCAGGTAACTCCAAATCTCTGTGTGAAAATAAATTTCAGCTTTATTATAATTTTTTAATGTCTGAATGAAAATGTTTCTGTTAGAAAACAGATAACTTAGCTACTATATGTGGATCTTAAATTACTTGATTACCCTGTTTTACTGGAAGTGACCAGTACAAGGGCCATTTATGAACTAACGCCTTAGAGCTGATAGGAAGACAGCAGCTGATAAGTGACTTCTTTGTGGGCCTCAGATATTTTAAAAGTCTGTTTTATCCATTTATTTTTCTCTTTGTTTTTATTTTAGAATAGTATCAGTCTGCTTTTTTTCTTTTTCTTTTCATAGATAACTATTGGTTACCTGATATTAGGAGATAAGATCAGAACATGGGTTTTTGATGGGTGGAGTCAAGTTATTTGAGTCAAAGATACTGGCATTCTTTTGAAAGTGTCATTACTTTCTTCACTTTCTACGTTAATTTCTACTATATTTGTGAAGCAACTTTTTATTTTTCAGTTCCATGACAAGTGGAAATGTCTTCCAGGCTGTTTTTTGTCAGTTGGCATTGAATAAATGCAGTAAACACCAAAAGGTTCTAAATAAAACTTATATTTTGGTTTTGAGTGTTTTGAGCTTTTTTTATATTGAGATATGAACAGAGGTATTTACAAAATGGTAGAAAATAACTAAGCTTTTAAAAATCAGATAAATTTCATTTGAAATGCACTCTGTATATTTAAACTTAGTACTTCAAGTGATGATTAGATTTTAAGTTGAAAATAGTTCTAAGGTTAAAACATTTTTGTAAGGGTAATGCTTCTTACTCTAGACTACTCAGTTAGTAAACTGAACAGAGAGCATAGAGAATTTGAGAAGGTGAGGAAAACAGAAATCTGCATGCCAAAGTGAATGGCTCAGTAACTTGTGTAAGGAGATTCTAAAGTCTGAAAATCACAGTCCTGAGCAGAGGTTGAGAGTGTGGGGGAAAGAGAACAGACAAAAATTTGTTTGTTGTTGTTGTTTTAACTTGAATATTAGATAGCTCTGTTCTTTTTTCTTTTATTTCAACTTTATTAAATTATCATTGACGTAGAAAATTGTAAAATATTTAAAGTGTACTTTGTGGTGATTTGATTTATACATTGTGAAAGTTAACTGTTAATTAACTAGATTCCCCCCATCTAGTTAATTAACACATTCATCACCTCACATTTATTTATCTATTTATTTATATTTTGGGTGAGAACATTAAGTTTTGTTCTCTTAGTGAATTTCAGTTGTACAATACAGCGTTACTATTGTTACTATGTTTTGCATTTAATCCTAGCTGTCTTCATTTTATGGTTTATCGTTTGTACTCTTTTAGCAATTTCTCCCTAATCCCTTCCTGCCTTGCCCCTGGCAGCTGCTTTTCTACTCTCTGTTTCTATGAGTTTGACTTTTTTTTTTAAGATCCCATATGTAAGTAATACCATACAATATTGGTCTTTCTGTTGAGCTTATTTCACTTAGCATAATGTCCAAGGTCCTTCTGTATGTTGCAAATGGCATGATTTTCTTCTTTCTCATGGCTTAATAATACTGCATTGTATAGATATATCACATCTACTTTATTTATTCACCCATTGATAGACACTTAGGTTGTTTTCATATATTGGCTATTGCGAGTAATGCTGCAACCAACATGGGTACAAATACCTTTTCGATACCCTGTTGTCATATCCTTTGGCTGTGTACCCAGAAGTGAGATTGCTGGATCATATGATAGTTTCTGAGGATACTTCATACTGTTTTCCATAGTGACTGCACCAGTTTACATTCCCACCACTGGTGCACAAGGGTTCCCTTTTCTCCACATTCTCGTCAACATTTGTTATCTCTTGTTGTTTTGATAATAGCTGTATATAATTACTGGTCCAAATGATTTTCTTTTTATTGTTTGTAGATAGATCACAGTTTTGATAATGAAGTACAGAAAGGAAATATTTTACACCTCATACACACACACACACACACACACACGAGATACATGCATGTTTTTTAAAAGAAGCTATTCGACAGCCTTCGGTGGAAAGGGAGTTATTTTAGAGGAAGTTACTGTTAGATGCTGGCATCAAGTTTTTTCAGTTATGAGACATATAAAGATTTTTTAAATCTGGTTTTTCTTTGTAGATATTGAAGACTTGCCTCCAACAGTCCAAGAAAAATTATTTGATGAGGTGCTTGATAGAGATGTTCAAAAAGGTAAGCATGGAATTAATGAGTATAATTTATCTTTTATTGATTTCAATAAACTTTTTGCTTTGTAAGGTTTGGAATAGTTTGGTGTATGGTCAACATAGTTTATTTCTACTTTAAATTGAAAATGTAAGTCCTTAAGAGCAGTGTTGTGTTGTGCTGTTAGAAGTGCTCATTCATAGCTCTTAACTGTGGTAGAGTGAATAAAGGCATAAACACTTAAACCCTGGTTATCTGTTTCCTATTCTAGAATGAGTATATTTTCATATTAAAAATTTTTAGAAAATAAATCATGAAGAATTTAAAAATGGAGTAAATTATTCTAGAGCCTTAAGGTGATTATTCTAGAGCCTTAAGGTGTTTCAACTACTCAAAGGTTTATATTTCAATTGACCAGAATTTAGGTGTTTATTAGTAAATTACATACTAAATCTATTAACTTCTAGAGGATAGGTTCTTTCTTCCACTGAATATTTCTTAATTGCAGAAGCATGAAAATGAACATTTTATTTATTTACTTATTTATATTGAAGTATAGTTGATTTACAATATTGTGTTAATTTCTGCTGTGCAACAAAGTGATTCAGTTATACATTCTTTTTTATGTTCTTTTCCATTATGGTTTATCACAGGATATTGAATATAGTTCCCTGTGCTATACAGTAGGACCTTGTTATCTGTCCATCCTGTATATACTAGTTTGCATCTGCTTACCCCAAACTCCCACCCCCCTTCCCCATTAGCAACCACAAGTCTGTTCTCTATGTCTGTGAGTCTGTTTCTGTTTCGTAGGTAAGTTCATTTGTGTCGTATTTTAGATTCCACGTATAAGTGATATCATATGGTATTTGTATTTCTCTTTCTGACTTATTTCACTTAGTATGATAATCTCTAGGCCCATCCATGTTGCTGCAAATGACATTATTTCATTCTTTTTTATGGCTGAGTTGTATTCCATTGTACCACATCTTTTTATCCATTCATCTGTTGATGGACATTTAAGTTGTTTCCATGTCTTGGCTGTTGTGAGTAGTGCTGCTTTGAACATAGGGGAGCATTTATCTTTTTGAATTATAGTTTTGTCCGGATATGTGTCCAGGAGTGGGACTGCTGGATCATATGGCAACTCTATTTTTAGTTTTTTGAGGAATCTCCATACTGTTTTCCATAATGGCTGTACCAGCTTACATTTCCACCAACAGTATAGGAGGGTTCCCTTTTCTCCACACCCTCTCCAGCATTTGTTATTTGTAGACTTTTTAATAATGGCCACTCTGACCAGTGTGAGGTGGTATCTCATTCTAGTTTTGATTTGCATTTCTCCAGTAATTAGTGATGTTGAGCACCTTTTGATGTGCCTGTTGGCCGTGTGTATGTCTTTGGTGAAATGTCTGTTTAGGTCTTCTACCCATTTATCAATTGGGTTGTTTGTTTTTCTGTTGTTGAGTTGTATGAGCTGTTTGTATATTTTGGAAATTAAGCCCTTGTCAGTCAAATCGTTTGCAAATATTTTCTCCCATTCCATAGGTTGTTTTTTTGTTTTGTTTATGGTTTCCTTTGCTGTGTAAAAGCTTGTAAATTTGATTAGGTCCCATTTGTTTATTTTTGTTTTTATTTCTATTGCTTTGGGAGACTGACCTAAGGAAAAAAATGGTACGATTTATATCAGAGAATGTTTTGCCTGTGTCCTTTCCTAGAAGTTTTATGGTGTGATGGCTTGTATTTGAGTCTTTTAAGTCATTTTGAGTTTATTTTTGTGTGGTGTGAGAGTGTGTTCTAACTTTATTACATGCATCTGTCCAACTTTCCCAACACTACTTGCTGAAGAGACTTTTTCCCGTTGTATGTTCTTGCCTCCTTTGTTGAAGATTAATTGACCATAGGTGTGTGGGTTTATTTCTGGACTTTCTGTCTGTTCCATTGATCCATATGTCTGTTTTTGTGCCAATACCATGCTGTTTTGATTACTGTAGTAATTGTCTGAAGTTTGGGAAGGTTAGACCTCCTGCTTTATTCTTTTTCCTCAGGATTACTTTGGCAATCCTGGGTCTTTTATGGTTCCATGTAAATTTTAGGATTATTTGTTTTAGTTTTGTGAAAAATGTCATGGGTAATTTGATAGGGATTGTGTTAAATCTGTAGATTGCTTTGGGTAGTGTGGCCATTTTAACAATATTAATTCTTCCAATCCAAGAACATGGGATATCTTCCCATTTCTTTGAATCATCTTCAATTTCCTTTATTAATGTTTTATATGAACATGTTATTTAAATTCTTCATGTAGAGTTAGAAGAAGAATCTCCAATTATAAACTGGTCCTTGGAATTGGCTACACGTTTGGACAGTCGACTGTATGCACTTTGGAACCGGACTGCAGGAGACTGCTTACTTGATTCAGTACTACAAGCTACCTGGGGCATTTATGACAAGGACTCGGTGCTTCGGAAAGCCCTGCATGACAGCCTACATGACTGTTCACATTGGTGAGCTGACATCCTTCCCTTTTTGAATCCAGGAGTGCACTGGCTGAATCATTTCCTTACAGTGGTGGGATACTTTTTGTCTGTTATATTTTCTGTGGAAGCTAGGGGGAAAAACCTTTGGTTTTCGGCACTGAGACACTTTGAACATCTCAGTGGTTTTTATATCTTTTTGCTAAGCTTTAAAATAGAAACATTGGAAGCTGTAGGGGTGTCTTAAATATAGAAAGGTCTTTGCTCATCTTTTAGTTTTCTGGTTTCACCTGTTTATTTATTTTTAGTGTGGCTAGTGGAAAATTTTAAACTACACGTACGCTGTATTTCGTGTCTTGGTCAGCTCCGGTGCTCATATTTTAAAGTAGCTTTGGTTTTGTATTTGTTCAACTTTAAGAGATTATATTGATTGTGTATTACAAGTTTTTCTTCCTGAGACAGGTAGTCTTAAGACCATGTTTTATTTTGCAAATTTTCAAATCCACAGAAAAGTTAAAAAAAAAAAAATCAGTGCAAGGGACCCCAACATCTCCTTCATTGGATTGGCCAGTTGTTAATTGTTAACATTTTGCCACAGGTGCTCCATCTCTGTGTACCTAAACACTCCCCTTTGCCAGTTAGTTTTAGGCATCCTGGTGCTTTACCCTTCAGTATTTCAGCATGCATCTTTTAAAAACAAGGATATTCTCCTACCCAACCACATCCTCATTACCACATCTAAGAAAATCAACATTGAGTCAGTTATCTAGCATACAGTCCAAATCACACTTTCAACTTGTCTCAAAAATATCCTTTTTTAAAAAAACATCCAATAGTCAATCAAGTATATGACTAGTCTTGAACTGTAAATTCAGATGGTAACCTGATTGGATAGCTAAAGAAAGAATGTGTCATTCAAAACTGATGGTTTAGACATTCAGCCCTTGTCCAGGGGAGAGGACTTTGTGCCTTTTAGTGGAGGGTGATTGCTCTGGATTGATCTGGTGGTGTGGGCAATACCATTCCTTTTGTGATGCGGATTCATCAGGCCTGGTAAGCCTGATGTCATTACATGTTCAGTCTGTCTGACCTCTAGATTGGATTACGTGCTCATCAGACAACATCCTAATGATGATTTGGCTGTTTGTGTGGGCCTGCCCGCACCGAGAGGATGAGAGTTGTTTTGGATATTGTGGTTTTACAGGTTTGCCTTGTAGGTTTAGTTAATGTGACTCTGCCCTTGGAAAGATAGATCTGTCCTCTGGGTGTGGATGAGGTCTGGCTGCTCAGCCTGGAAACTAGATCTGGACCTTGGTAAGTCTACCATTTTACAAGTCCTTTTTAAAAGGCAGCTCTAGCCTTTCCTCTGACAGTAATATTCTGACCCTGTTGTAAGGTTGAAAGTGTACTGTAAATTTCAGTAGGTGATATGTACTTTTCCTAGCTGTGAGGGCTTTAAAAAGAAAAAGACATTGGTGGCTATTAATAGTTTGGGAACTTTATGCTACCTGTTTCTCAAAGCTGGCAGTGGGTAATCTTCTGGATTGGAGTTGTCACTTATATTTGTATTAGGACTGAAATTCTAGTTTTGAGTCATTTGAAGTCTCAAAAGTCTAATGTGAAAGTAGGGAGAAAAAGAAAAAGATTGCCATAATCTGAGGTGGAAAATGGGCTAGATGGCTATTGAGAGTGAGAAGGACCTAGGTTGTAGGTTCTGAGTGCAGCCACTGGTAAGTGCTGTTGTGGCAGATCGTTTGGTAGTGGAGGCCTTGGTTCTAAAAGGATGCTTCGCTGGCATATGAACAGGCTTTCCACAATAAAGAGTGCCTTGGTGCCACCTCCTCCAGTCCCTGCCATACAGGGTCTTCACCTGATGTTTTACAGTTAAGGCATAGGAAGCTGCAAGGATTGTAGTGATCACATAGACACCCTTTTCACTATCTTGGGGTAGAGAGGGGATGAAGATTATCAAATGAGGAGAGAGGAAGCATTGTTGCCATAGATTCAAGGCATCAGTGATGTGGGTCAAATATATTAGCCTTACTGAATAACGATTAAATTGTTGACTATTTTGAGTTGTGACAAGTTTGTTGACTGGGCTGTTATATGACTATTAGAAGGTAGAATGAGAGGGCCCTGTCCTAGGTCAGGAGAGGAGCAGCCAGTATATCACTTGTGCAGTCTCCTTTTAAATCAGCTTTTTGCTAGGGTTTCCTTTGCTCATAATCCAAATCAGGTGGGATGAGACTTTTTTTAAGTCATAAAATATCTAAATGAGAACTGAGAAAGTAATTTTCTTTTATTTAAGCCCTTCCTCCTATCACTTAAAGATAGGACATTTTTTTTTGTGGTGGTAGCTGTGCTCTTCTGTTGGGTGCCTATGATTTGATCCGGCTCAAGTGCTCAAGATGGAATATTGTACTTGCCTTTGATTGACATGTCAATCCAAATAGAGAGCCAAATGGGAGTAATTAATATAAATAGGGGGAAAAATCAGTTCTTTTAGAAATATCATCTTTGGATAACTTATTATTGTGCCTCTCTATACATTTTTAGACCTTAATTTGTTGACAGCAGTTTTAGTTCACAGCACAATGGAAAGGAATGCACCGTTGTTTGCCATGTCCCCCCACGCATAACTGCCCATTACGAACATCCCCCACAAAGTGGTATGTTTGTGACAAGTGATGAACCGACACTGACAATATTCTTATCACCAAAAGTCCATAGTTCACATTAGGGTTCATCTTAGTATACATTCTGCGATTTTGGACAAATGTGTAATGACATGTGTCCACCATTATATTGATAGTATTGAACAGAGGATTACAATTATAGTGTCAGAGAGAGTATTTTCAATGCCCCAAAATCCTCTGTGCTCTGCCACTGCATCCTTTCTTCCTGCCTAACTCTGGCAGCCACTGGTCTTTTTACTGTCTCTGTTGTTTTTGCCTTTTCCACACTGTCATGTGGTTGGAGTCATATAATATGTAGCCATTTCAGATCAGCTGCTTTCACTTCGTAATGTGCATTTAGGGTTCCTCTGTTTTTTCATGGCTTACATAGCTCATTTCTTTGTAATGCTGAAAAGTACTTCGTTGTCTGGATGTACCCATTTTATCCATTCTGAAGGACACTTTGCTTGCAAGTTTTGGCAGTTATGAATAAAGCTGCTATAAACTTCCATATGCAGGGTTTTGTGTGTTCATAGATTTTCAGTTCCTTTGGGTAAACACCAAAGTTCATAATAGCTGGATTATCTAATAAGAATATGTGTTTAGTTTTGTGAGAAACTGCCAATCGATCTTCCAAGATAGCAGTACTGTTATGCATTCCCACCAGCAATGAATGAGAATTCCTGTTGCTCCATATCCTTGCCAGCATTTGATGTTGTCAGCATTATTACATTTAGATCATTGACATTCAAAGTGATTATTGATATAGTTGGATTCATAACTTCCATGTTTGTAACTGTTTTCTATTTGTTGCCCTGTTCTTTGTTCCTGTTTTTGTCTTTCACTCTTTTTCTGTCTTTTGTTTTTTTTTTTTTTTTTTTCGGTAATTGGGCTTCTCACTGTTGTGGCCTGTCCCGTTGCGGAGCACAGACTCAGCGGCCATGGCTCACGGGCCCAGCCGCTCCGCGGCATGTGGGATCCTCCTGGACCCGGGGAACGAACCCGTGTCCCCTGCATCGGCAGGCGGACTTTCAACCACTGTGCCACCAGGGAAGCCCCTGTCTTTCATGTTTTTAGTTGAGCATTTTATGATTCTATTTTCTCTACTTTCTTAGCATATCAGTTATACTTATTTTTTTAACTTTTATTAGTGGTTGCCCTAGAGTTTGCAGTATATTTTTACAGTTAATCCAAGTCCGCTTTCAAATAAAACTGTACCACTTCATGGGTTGTGTCATTACTTCATAATAACAAAATCCTAATTCCTCCTTTCTGTCCCTTGTATCTTTATTGTCATGCATTTCACTTATATGTAAGCATACATAAGCGCATACCTGCCCACACGCTCGCACGTTCATACACACACACTATATATATATACATAAGTATGCATAATCAAATATATTATTATTTTGAATAAACTATTATCTGTTAGATCAATTAAGAATAAAAAATAAAAGTTTTAATTTTATCTTCAATTTATTTCTTAATGCTCTTCCTTTTTTTATGTAGATCAAAATTTTTGATCTATGTTATTTTCCTTCTTTCTAAAGAACTTCTTTTAACATTTCTTGTGAACCGGGTCTCTGGCAACAAATTCCCTCCATTTTTGTTTGTTTGAGAAAGACTTTATTTCTCTTTTACTTTTGAAGGATCATTTTCACAGGATATAGAATTCTAGGTTGGTGTTTTTTTTGTCTCAACTTTTAAAATATTTCACTTCATTCTCTTCTTGCATGGTTTCTGAGAAGTCGGATATAATTCTTATCTTTTGTTTCTGCATAGGCAGGTGTTTTTTGGGTTTTTAAAAATAAATTTATTTACTTTTGGCTGCGTTGCTGTGCGTGGGCTTTCTCTAGTTGTGGCGAGCGGGAGCTACTCTTCATTGCATTGTGCAGGTTTCTCATTGCAGTGGCTTTTCTTGTTGTGGAGCACGAACTCTAGGCACACGGGCTTCAGTAGTTGTAGCACACGCTCTCAGTGGTTGTGACTCATGGGCTCTAGAGCTTAGGCTCAGTAGTTGTGGCACACAGGCTTAGTTGCTCTGTGGCATGTGGGATCTTCCCGGATCAGGGCTTGAACCTGTGTTCCCTGCATTGCCAGGAAGATTCTTAACGACTGCACCACCAGGGAAGTCCCAGGTAGGTGTTTTTTATATTGTCTTCTTTCAGGACCTTTTTCTTTAATTTTCTGTTGTTTGAATATGATATGCCTAGGTGTAGTTTTTCTGGCATTTTTCCTTCTTGGTGTTCTCTGAGCTTCCTGGATCTGTGGTATGGTGTCTGACATTAATTTGATGAGATTCTCAGTCATTGTTTCAAATATTTCTTCCGTTACTTTCTTTTTTCTCCCTGTATTATTGCCATTTGTATGTTATACGTTTTGTAGTTGTCCCATGGTTATTTGAAATTCACTTTTTTTTTTTCTATATGTGTTATATTTGCTTTTTAGATTTGGAGGTTTGTATTGATGTATCTTCATGAGGTTCTTTGCTTAGCTGTATCCAGTCCACTATAAGCCTATCAAAAATGTTCTTCATTTCTGTTGGTGTTTTTGATCTCTAGCATTTCATTTTGGCTCTTTCTTAGGATTTCCATCTCTTTTCTTACATTGCCCATCTGTTCTTGCATGCTCTCTTTTTCCATTAGATCCCTTAGCATACTTATTATAGTTGTTTACAGTTTTTAAATTTAAAATTTTAAAGTTTTATTCCTGTGTTTTCACCTAGGAATTCCATAGTTTTAGCTTTTACATTTAAAGTCTGTGACCCATTTTGAGCTAATTTTTATTGAAGGTGTGAGGTAAAGATCTAAAATCATCTGTTTTGCATGGATATCCAGTTGTCCCAGTACTGTTTATTTTTTTTTCCCATTCAAATGCCTTGGTACTTTTGTCAAAAAGTATTTTACCTTAAAAGTAAAAGTTTATTTCTGGACTCTCAATTTTTTCCTGTTGATACGTATGTCTGTCCTTATGCTGACATTAGACTTTCTTGATGATTGTAGCTTTGTGGTAGGTTTTGAAATCTGGAGTATAAGTCTTCCAACTTTGTACTACTTTTTTCAAGATTCTTTTTGCTATTCTGAATTCTTTGGATTTCTAGATAAATTTTAGGTTCTAGCTTCTGCAGAAAAGTCCTCTGAGATTTTGATAGAGATTGCACTGAATGTAGAATTCATCCATGAATGTGGAATTGACTTTTTTTAAAAATAAATTTATTTATTTTTGGCTGCATTGGGTCTTTGTTGCTGCTCGCGGACATTCTCTAGTTGTGGCGAGCAGGGGCTACGGGCTTCATTAGTTGTGGCACGCGGACTCTAGAGCACAGGCTCAGTAGTTGTGGTGCACGGGCTTAGTTGCTCTGTGGCATGTGGGATCTTCCTGGATCAGGGCTCAAACCCGTGTCTCCTGCATTGGCAGGCAGATTCTTAACCACTGCACCACCAGGGAAGCCCCGAATTGACTTCTCAATGTTAAAGCCAAACTTGCTGTCCCGCTTGGCCTCATATTCCTGGATTTGGTTTGCTTGTCTATTCTCAGTGAGCCAGGTAGCTTGAGTGTTTAGGTCTTTGTGTGGTGGGTGTGATTATTTGAACATGCTTATTTTTAAAATATATTTTTGAACAGCCTTTTTCTGCAGTCTTCTTGAGTTTTGAGTGAAGTCATCATTTGATTTCTGGCAAATTTAGGTATCTCATTCATAAAATGATCCTAGGCAGCAACCAAGAAATTTCTTAACTGCAGCAGCTTTCTGTGTTTCATGATATTTTTCCTCGAATTTATTAAAACAATGTATTTTGTCATTGGTGCATTGAAATATATTTCTGTGTATCTTAGGTATTTTAAAAGAGGAATATCCATATTTTATTTTTAAACATTTGGCATTGAAACTTAACATTCCTGATTTAAAAAGAGAAAACCTATGGTTATCTGGCATAGAAAAGTTTTTTTCCTAATCAAACAAGAGTTAAGCCTCCGTAACATTCTTTTTTAAATCTAAAATATATTAATTTACCTTTTACGGAGCCCTGCACTAAGTTACTCTAAAGAAACGTGTGACGCTAAGACATTTAATACCTTAACATTTCAACAACAGCAAAAGAATGTTTTCTGATCTTTTGATTCTTTTACCTAGAAGTGAAATACATAAAAGTATTGGGGATTTCTGATAGTTCACTACATGTGAGAGGAATGTAATGTTACAAACAGGTTAAATGTCTTCAGAGGTCTTTGCTGGTTTGTTTTGTAAGACAGTGGATCACAGTTTTGAGCATAATTATATCCGGCTTTATTTAATTGTATACTTGATTTAAAGAAAAAGAATGTTTTGCTTTTAGTAATTCAGTCTACCAGTGGCCTAGTTTGATTTTTAGTCTTCATAATTTATTAGGCCGAAGTATTTAAACAGGTATTAAGCATGAAGAAGGGATTGTTCTTGTAGTTAGTGATTTTTTATTTCAATTGTCATGTGATAATCAAATAATTTTATTTAATGAATGAAATCTCAAGGAAGTGATTTTGATATTCTTGTAAACACATGGGCTATTTCTAGTCTGTGACCAAGTAGTGGATAACTATTCATTAATGGAGAAATGTAGTGTCTTTGATTTTTACCCAACCTCTCAGATGATTTTGAGTGTTTTTAGTTTTTATTTGTAAACCAATAGTAGACAATTGAAATCAGCCGTTCTCATCACTAGTGTTTGTAGTTTTGATGAAAATTTGGCGGGTGGTGAATCAGATTATGTCTGAGGGTATGTGTTAAAAGATGTCTGCTAGCAGAAAGGAGGCATTTTTAATTGGAAAAGTATACTGCAAGCCAGGTAAAATTAATTATTAATCTCTGCATTTGAATTGCTTAAAGACTACATTAAATAAATGATCGGAACATTAAATGAACTGTTTATAGAAAGGCTTCTTTTTTACTCTGTTGCTTTTAGGTTTTATACACGTTGGAAAGATTGGGAGTCCTGGTATTCTCAGAGCTTTGGTTTACATTTTTCCTTGAGAGAAGAACAGTGGCAAGAAGACTGGGCATTTATACTCTCTCTTGCTAGTCAGGTAAGAATGCTTCAGGGCATGTTGCTCCTATGAGAAGAGTGAGGCAGCTGGTCTAAATGCCTTGGTTTACACGAAGACCATGTTGGAGGCAGTGTGGCATGAAGGGAAGAGCACTTGACTTGGCAGCAGGTGACGTGGGTTCTAGTGACTGCTGTTTATCAGCTCTGGGACCATAGGCAAGTCCTCGCTGCAGCACAGGGAGAGCAACATGTTTCTTATATTAAGTGATTAAAAAACTGTCCAAATAAAAGTTGTACTTGGTGATTCTAACCTCTTAAATATTTCCTCAGATTACTCTTCAGTTATATTGTCCTCTCAGGTGACTTTCTGGGATTGACATATACACGCTATTATATATAAGATAGATAGCTAATAAGGACCTACTGTGTAGCACAGGGAACTCTACTCAATACTCTGTAATGACCTATATGGGAAAAGAATCTAAAAAAGAGTGGATATAGGTATATGTATAACAGTTCACTTTGCTGTACAGCAGAAACTAACACAACATTGTAAATCAACTATACTCCAATAAAAATTTTTAAAAATAATAAATTAAAAATTTTAAGAAGTGGTGGCTTTATGCCTGTTTTACCCACCTACGGGCTAGCTCCCATTCTGTGTCCGAGGGGACACTTCCCCAAGATCTCTGTGCTAGTGGTGGGTGCTGATGCTGAGCTGTCAGGCCCCTGAGGATCAAGTTGTGATCTTCACAAGGCTCCCCAGGTGAGGAGCCTCCGTCCACGTGACGTAGGCCAAGGAGAAGGTGCCGTGGACAGGAATGATTAACTAACTTGGGAATGAACTTTTATAGGTGTATTGTGTAGGGCTGTCCCTCACACTCATGCTAGTTTTATTTTATGAAGCATATTAATATACTTAACTATAAACTTCAAATATATGCACAACAAACCACTCCTTTTCTTTGCAGAAGCGTCATAATTCATTAGTGCCCTCTGAGGGAAGCACCTTCTGCCTTTGGGTCATTTGGGCAGGGTTCACAGTGACTGTTCTACATCTGAGACATGTACCTCCTGTAAAGGTGCTGTCAGAATCATCATGGGGGGAAGGGAGACCTGTTGCATATTCTTGCCTCAGGTGATGCAGCCATTTGCAGCCATTTATGTTTGTGTGAAATAACGAAGTTCTTTTTACTTCGGGTGGACCTTGTTGTAGGTAGTACTTTCACAAGTAACTTAACCAGAAGGCAGTTATATAAATCAAGCTTCCTTTGCTGTCTGAATCTCTTGTTTCTGAAATCAGTATTTAAACAAATCTGTTCAGTTCTTGAGTTTGGATAATGAAGGATACCTGTACATAAACTTTGCAGATTTCTTTTATTGGACTTTGCTATTTGAGGAATCAAACTCTTTAGTTGGACAGTAGTATTACTATATTTTTTAAATGAATTGAGATAGTGTAATAATGGAGGGTAGCATTGTGTTATACACATCAGTTTTCCGGGGTGGTAATAAATGTTTTAAAGAAAATTTACTTTCTTTTATTTTGTTCTGTACAGCCTGGAGCAAGTTTGGAACAGACCCACATTTTTGTACTTGCACATATTCTTAGACGACCAATTATAGTTTATGGAGTAAAATATTATAAAAGTTTCCGGGGAGAAACTTTGGGATATACTCGGTTTCAAGGTAAGCCATTATCATGAGTATTTTGGAGCTTTCTTGTTTATTATTTTAATGCACATTGCAGTCACATCCTGAAAATCTCATTGTGACTTTCTTCCCTCTTTCCAGGTGTGTATTTGCCTTTGTTGTGGGAACAGAGTTTTTGTTGGAAAAGTCCGATTGCTCTGGGCTATACAAGGGGCCACTTCTCTGCTTTGGTTGCCATGGAAAATGATGGCTATGGTAACCGAGGTGCTGGTGCTAACCTGAACACCGATGACGATGTCACCATTACATTTCTGCCTCTGGTTGACAGTGAAAGGAAGTTACTCCATGTGCACTTCCTTTCTGCTCAGGAGGTAAGAAGCCTGTTTCTTGTATTAATTACTTAAAGTAGCAGCACTGTACCAGAACCCAGTCTAGTGTGTCTTTCAGGTGTGGTATTATCTGTACTACCACTTACAATTTTGAACTAGGTCGTAGTAATTGTCACTTTCTATAAATCCTGGTCAGACAGACTTTGAAATTTATCTTTTCAGAATTGCTGTGTAGGATGTGTTCTGCAGAG
The DNA here is from genome assembly GCF_005190385.1 of Monodon monoceros. Classification (NCBI taxonomy): domain Eukaryota; kingdom Metazoa; phylum Chordata; class Mammalia; order Artiodactyla; family Monodontidae; genus Monodon; species Monodon monoceros. The sequence goes on from NW_021703781.1 coordinate 75,161,724, forward strand.
ATAAAGCAGTGAAGACCAAAGTCCTAGCCCTCAGGTAGTGCTGAGTGCTGAGGAGATAAAAAGATGGGGTGAGGGGGAAAGGGGGGGGATGAGGGGGCCACCGGGGGCCCAAGGTAAGGCATCACTGAGGAGGTGACGCCTGAATTGAGACCTGAAAGAGGAAGGAGTCTTGCAGAATCTGGGGGAAGAGAGTTGTAGGTAGAGGGAACTTCAGGGCAGTGTGGTTTGTGGGGATTGGGCAAGCGGGGAGAGACGAGGCTGAGAGGTTAAGGGGTGGCATGGGGTCGTCAACGGTCTTTTAAATCTTTGGCTTTATTCTGGGTAAGCTGGGGAGCCAACAACCAGTTTGCCCAGAAGAGGAATACTGGCAACTCGGTTGAGACTCGATACCTGGGCAGTGGTGGGAACAGGAGCAGGTGGGAGGTCACTGGAGCTGCGGGGGAGCAGGTGGTGCACGCCAGGCAGGGGAGGTGGCGAGAATGTGTAAAAGAGCGCTCCAGCCCAAATTCTTATAAAATTATTGGTCTTTCATTTCATATACTAGTAATAATTATAAACTTTTTATAACCATGATATTAAGAAAAAAGTTCAGATAATTTTTGTACCTTGAGCCTATATACATAACTTTCTGAGTAAACTTACCTTGTTCTGTTTGAAGCTGCAAGGATCAGCTTATTAGATAACATTTGCTTTTTGCTATTATATCAAACAAATTAACTTATTACTAGGCTATTCTTCCCTCTAGGTTTTTCTGTGAATTTTCCCATAGATGTTTTTTTCTATTTAACCACAGGAAACTGGGTTTTAAACATAAAATTGATGAGAGGTGGAAACCATGTTGAAACACTTCGTTGCTCTGGCCTTTTTCATTAATCATACCAGCTGTAGGTTTCTGTTAAATTTTTCCTGTCAAGTCTCTGACCTGTTGCGTTATTTTCCCTCTTCTTCACATTCCTCTAAAAGCTAGGTAATGAGGAACAGCAAGAAAAGCTGCTCAGGGAGTGGCTGGACTGCTGTGTGACTGAGGGAGGAGTTCTCGTGGCCATGCAGAAGAGCTCTCGGCGGCGAAATCACCCTCTGGTCACGCAAATGGTAGAAAAATGGCTTGACCGCTACCGACAGATCCGGCCTTGTACATCCCTGTCTGATGGGGAGGAAGACGAAGATGATGAAGATGAATGAAAATAATCAAAGAGCAGAAGAGCAAGGTACCAGCTCTGTAGTGACCTCCACGCTGCTGCGGTGCTCCAGGCAGAGTGCACGGCATGGAATGAAGCAGATCTGGCAGGATCTGCTTGGAAGGGTTTTTCTGACCCACACCCAGTGGAGACGATGCATCTGCTGTGAGGAGACAGAACTTTGGACTACAGTTTGTAAAAAATGAATTTTATTAAGACAGAACTTTTTTCCTTTCAAATTGTAAATGTGTCTATAAATGTAACGCATGTGGTTGTGTAAGAAGTTGTGTAATAGGCAAAGTTGTACCAGCATCTTCATATTATTGAGAAGTTTTTTCCAGCATGGGCACCTCCAAAAGCACGTGGCAGATCACTCTTTGTTCCTTTGAGATAATTCTTTTTTAAGTAGAACCTGGCATTCTACTTGCATCTTAAAAGATCCGTTTTACATTATATCTCACTAGAGCTCGTTAGAGATTTGGAAACTTTTTGTACAAATTACCCACAGCAAAACATAAAAACAAGCTTTTATTTTTATTAATAATTTAGTTCCTGTTGTGCCCAATAAAATAAAATAAAATCTTTAAGGAACAAACTGTAAGAAAAGTAAGGATTTTTTATTGAGTGAACTTTGCATAGACATCGTTCCCTTGTTTTGGAAAGGGTTTTGGTTTCTATTATTTTGTCTTTTTAAAAGTTTCTGATGTGCCCCTTTTCAGTGTTTAGGTATTTATTTGTTTGGAAGAGTGCCCTTAAGATGGGGCTTCTTCTACCAGACTCTGGGCAGCAGTCTCTTTGTGAATAGTTATTCGGTGGATGTAAGTGAGGGGAGTGCTGGCGGGGGAGTGCTCGGGGGAGCCGGCCCACTCGTATGTAACTGAATGAACTGTGTGAAGTTCGCCCACTTGACTCTTGACAATGTTATACTCTCCCAGGTTGCCATGCATAGAGTCTGTGGATTCTTAACTGTCTTTTATCATCAACTCTGCTTTAAGCAAATTGTGTTAGAAAGGCATGCCTTTGCTTGGGCTAATTGGGAATATCAGTTCAGTATAGAATAAAGATTTAAGAACGCAGTAAGGCGGTAAATGCATTGTATAATGAATTTCTCAGTGAGTAGTCTGAGAATTTTTGCATGTTGGTTAACTGTGGCCATTCTTATTTAAAGTTAAGACTATAATCTTAGGTAGGAAAACTTTCTACAAAAAGTATTATTTGACCACTTCAGGTATACATTCAAAACTGGGTAAAAATTTCAGACCTATCTCAGGAACACAAAAAGACTTAGTGTCCTGGTAAGCACTTTGTAGACTATTGATGTGGCAAGGAATTTGGCAAGAAGCCCTACACACACACACACACACACACACACACACACACACACACACACACA
>NW_021703781.1:75164304-75177379 GCF_005190385.1 Monodon monoceros
CACACACACACACACACACACACACACACACACACACACACACACACTTTTCCTTCCCTTTGATGAAAAGGCTGTGAAAACCTTGAAATATTTACTTCTTGTTTTCTTCTAAGTTCTGTTTAGATGCTATTGAAATGTGCACAACCTCAGATTTGATGCTGGAATACTAAAAATAGAAAATTACCTATGTCATCTCTCTAGTTCTTTCTTCCCTCTCTGAACACTCCTTGAAACGTGTTCCCAGGATGATCGCTTTTGCTGCATGCTACAACTTGCAGGAAAAATATTTGCAATTTGATTCCATATGAATGAATTTTGATGTAATGTGTATGTTACTGTTTCAAATGGTTAATGTTTTCTTACAAATTGACTCTATGGTTTGCTTTCATTTTGGACAGAATTAATTAAGTTTTTAGAAGGCTGCCATTCTAATTACATAGCACAGCATCCCTATAAACTTTTCTCCATATATAGGGAGAGAATTCTTTAGTGGCCAGACATCCTGTTCTAGTTGCTGTTAAGCAGAAACTGCTCTCCCAGTTGAAGAATCCGAAGAGAAATGTTTGAGGGAAAAGCATCTAGTTGCTACGGTCTACATTACAGTCAGTGCTGTTTAGAAAACTGCAGGCTCAGTCTTTAGCCTTAGCCTCCGTGTGTTGTGTTTGCTGCGTGGTGTGTCCCCTGAGGTGCCTCTTTATTTATTTATTTATAGATCAGTGACCCTGACCACATCTAGTTTAACAGGTACCGCATTCTTCCCTGTGGGAAAGAATTATATATATATATATGACTCCATTTCTTAGGCTCCAGACAGGGATGGGGCTTTAAATGGTTTTCACAGCAGATTGGCTGGTAAAGGCCAACATTTTGGTGAATCAATGCTGTGTTAAGCTCTTGAACTATCAAACAGCCATAACTGTTGTCCCAAGATAGAGTTTGCAGTCCCTTCTCAGATTATATATGGCAGGGTGACAGATACTGTATGTCTTTTGGTTGACTCCGGACAGTAATACCTTTAACTGTATGGACTTTATGGTTCTTTTTCTAGGGAGAATACAGTGTGGTGTTTTCTGTCAAAACCCAAGTACACCATGGATTTGGACCTTTTTATGTTTTTGGTTTTTAGGCTCATCGTGTCACAGACTTAGTCTGTGTTAAGGGACTATTGCTGTGCATAGTCGGTTGGGGTCTCCTTTTTGTGCATACGTCACCCCCTCACTGATTGCCTGTTTGACAAGTGGTCGTGAAGATGATCTTGAGCTGCCACTTTGCTCCCCGGAGTGATAGGTCAGTAACCATTTGCTGTATCTCTGTCCAGGATCTCTCTCCGTGTCGGGTGGTTTCAGTGTAATTTCCATGGGAGAGTTGGGGTGGGGCCCCCACCTTAAAATGAGTGAGGAGGGTGATGCTTTAAGCTGCCATGACTTCTTCTTTTAAATGGGAAAGGGTGGGGGGAGGCGGCTGAAAAGGAGTTCGGTACCTGGAATTGTTGGACGTGACTGACATTTGCAGATACCGCTAGTAGTAAGGGGTTTAATGCTATTTGAGGAGGAAGACCCATAAAATCAACGGAAAGTTCCTAACCTATGGAAATGGCTGATGTTAATTATTTTGCAACATTTCTTTGTAAATATCATTAAAAAAAATTTTTTTTGAGATTCACCTCCCTTCCTGCATTAATGCTTGAGCCAGATAATTTTGCTTTTGGGTAAATTAAAATCAAAATTCTAAAACTTGACCAATTTTGTTTCTTGAACTGACTTAGTTCTAACCCACTATTTCATCTTAAGGATGGCATGATTTGATAAGGATGGACTTAAGTGAAGTTTTGATTTTTTCAATTAAACTGTCACATGAAGTAATTATCAGCATTTTTGCGTCTGGTTATGGAATAGGTAGATGACAGAAAAGTACTGTAAATCTTTGACCCTCGGAATAACAAGAGTTGGGAAACTGGCTAATTGAACATGCAGTTGCCTTTAAACATCTCAAGGAGAGAACTTTTACACTGGTGAGTTGTACTTGAATTTCAGAGCTTAACAGAAATTTTTATTACTTTTTATTGAAAACTGCACTGAACGCTAAATGTCCACCTTTACAATAAACAAATACAGTAACGGTAACTCACACTAAAACAAAACATACTTCTGATAGCCATTATTTTTCTGTTTGGGACAGTTTTAAAGGTTTTTTGTCACAAAAACAGGAATGTACCTATACAAAGGCTCAAAAGAGGCCATCTTTTAAACAAAAAGGCGATGATTCACAAAAGACTATGAATATAACATGTAACTAGTTGATACAAATCTAATAGGATTTGTTAAAATCAGTCACATCTAATAACACACCTGAAGTGTTCCTGTATAAAATATCACGTGAAGAAAAGAAGACTTTATCAATGTCTAAAAAAGTGGGTTTGTTCATAGACAATCTGACAAGTTACCATAAAAAGTGTTTCCTGAGACATAAGGAAATGCAACATTATTCTTCTTGAACCCTTTCAGTTCAAGACTTTCCACTCAATAAAATAGCTGAGGATCTGAAACTGAGAAAATATATTTGAGTACAAACAGCTTGTGAAACTTAATACTTTTTTTTTTTTTTTTGCATCATCAGAGGGTTTTTACTGAACTCACAACCAACTTGCCCGCTCAGTATTGCAGTTCAGATGGGAGAGACTTCTCTGTACAGGAGCCTGTACTGTCTTCAATCCTATGCTCGCGGTTGTCTAACACAGGCAAACAGTTTTCTCCCCATTTTGTAGTAATTTAATCTTCCTATTAGCAAAAGAGGTAACCAGCCCCCGTGGACCGAAGGGACTAGAGTCATAGGATGGGGATTTCCTCTTAATATTTTTTATTTTGATGTTTGGAACTCCTGATGCAACATTCTAGAGCAAGGTGTTCAGGACCTGCTGTGTCCAAGGGACTGATAAAGGAAAAAGATCTATTTATTCTTTGTGATTTGATGCACAGATGAAAAACTTAACACACAATAACAGAAGTTGGTCGTTAATAAATCACGTCCTAGTCTTTTTCAGCGCTTCCTCAAGCAGACGACATCTTCAGTTTTCCCAAGTCTCGGCTTCGAGCTCCTTTGTAGTTTTAACACTGCAACGTCAATGATGCGTATGTCCAGAATCAGTTAAAAAGACTGTCAGATTCCTTTTCTCTTAGTTCATCTATTTTTCACTGTCTCTTGGTCCCAGGTGTATCTGAATGGTTACCTTCCGTCACTCTCTGCTATTGCTCGTTGGGGTGCTCTCGACTGTCCCCGTGTTTTGTGGGCTGGTTGGGAGAGGGAGCTTGGGAAGGGTGTGCCACCGTGGGGAGGTTGTGGGTTACCGGGATGCCTCCGGGGATGATCCCTTCCATGGCTGCAGGAAGTCCTCCCGGAGCCACGCCCACGATGCCTGGCGGGTATCTAGGGAGGGCGGGCACAAGAGAAAGGGCCGGTTAAGTTCAGGCCCCAGAAGCTGCCAAGCTCTTGCTCTGCCTGTTTTATGGAATGGGTTGTCATACTTCCTACCTCCAAAGCAAGGAGAAATCTACATGGAAAAGTTAAACATGGACATCTAATTCATAAACAACAAAGCCTATTCAGTCCAATCAAAGCACTAATTTTGTAGCTTTTAGGCAACAGCAATAGACTATACTAATTAATTGTGCGTGGGGAAACCGTGTCACATTTGGAAAACGTTTTGGATAAAATAAATTCCAGGTTTTCCGGCTGTGTTAGAAAGTATTCATCAGTTATATCAGAGGCTTTAATGATTTCCTAACAGAGGGCGTGAAGTACGCTTGCGAAGTGACTTCCTAGGCTGGTTAGTTACCGGCTCCCGTAACCTGGCATGTGGGTGGGGACAGGGCAGCAGCAGGGGAGATGGTGAGCTGGTGACGGGCAGGATGCCTGCCCTCTGAGGGTACCTGGAGGGCACCTGAACGTGGCCTCATCTTATCCTGCAGGCACAGGAATGGCTGTGCGCGCGCGCACGCCCAAGCACATGGACATCATGCACAGGTGTGACTCGTGTATTTAAACACTGAGGACAAAACATACTTATGAAGCAGGGGCTTTAGAATTAGTCTTCCTCTCCAAGTTATCAAACCCTTCACACTTGCGGTAAAGGGGACGGGGTCTCGGCCTGTTACAGTGACGCTGGTCAGGGACTGTCCAGGAGGACTCTGATGAACAGGACCCTGTGATCTGCAACCCTCCAGCACAAGCAGTTTTCCAAGGGGCCAAGGAGCCTTGCTCTTGGGACAGAGCCGAGAATTGGAATTCCTATTTTAAAGGGGGTGCGGGGTACGGGTGGGTTGTGCATTCCCCAGGGGGTCTGAATCACTGTTCATTCCGGAATAATTAGGACGTGGCCCTTAAAGGGTAGGCCACCAACACGGACAAACAGGGGAATCCAATCTGGTGCTGGGCTGGGCTCAAGTGATGCTTGAAAATGCTTATGAGGGTAAAACACAAGTAGGACTTTAATAGAACATGCTGCATGTAAATAAAGCCATGTGACTTAGGAAGAAACCGCTTAGCTTCCTTGCCCAGAGTAGGAGCTTTCATGTATGGGTCCTTTTACACAGACTATATTTAATCGCCCCCTAAAGCAGTGGTTCAAAACCAGGGATCCCGGGCAGTGTCTGGGGGGCGTTTTTAGTTGTCACCGTTGGGAGTGAGAGGTGCTATCGGCATCTAGCGGGTGGGGACCAGGGCTGCCACTATACATCCTATAACGCACGGGACATCTGGCCCAGTACTGCCAAGGTGGGGCAGTCCTGGGTCAGAGTAAGCAGAACAAAAGGTCCCTTCTGGCATTCCACGCTGCAGCTTCTCTCCTTTATGGGGGAGGAGCTATTTCCCTGCAACCGGCCATGCTGGGGGAAGAGAACCATGGAAAACTACCACAGACAAAACCCCTGGTCCCTTCCAAGGGTCCTGGCTCGTGTCCCCAGTGCAGGCTCTCTTGCCTCAGTCCCACCCAAACTCTGTCACTGTCACGTGCCCCTGGGGTCAAACTTCCTGCTTCACGGAGAAACAAAGACACCCCCCCCCCCCCCCGCCCGTCAAATGGACTGGGCTTTGGCCAGAATGCTCTCCTTGGACAGAAAGTTCAAGTTAGAAAACAAAATCAGGCCCTCTTCCTTGATGACCTTTTCTGTACCTTTTCACCTAGAAACCCTCTGGTTTTCACGTGGCTTCGGAATGAACAGTGATTCAGACCCGCTGGGGAATGCACAACCCACCCGTACCCCGCACCCCCTTTAAAATAGGAATTCCAATTCTCGGCTCTGTCCCCAAACTATGTTTGTTCCATGGAAGAACTGAGAGGAGGGGACAGTGTGTAATTCCTACTAGCGCTCAGGTTGGCTTAACGTCCCCAAGTCCCCTGTCTCCGCCCTCCCCCAGGGAGCAGGGCTCAGCCCATTCCTCTCCTCACCTGTATGTGGCACCATTGAGCTCTGGATGAATTGCTTGCTGATCTATTACTGACCAGGGAGCTGTTGTGACAAAGAATTCCTTGTTCACACAGTTTCTTAAGCTCTCTGGGATGCGACCTGGAATAAGATGATTAAAAGTAATCATAGGTATTTTTCAAGGTCACAATGACTTAAATGTTATACTTATCTGTTATGCGGGGACAAGCTACAATGCAAGTCTCTTACTCTTTGATAGGAAGGGCCGGCCCTTGTATTTCCACAACATATGACTTGTTCCAGGGCCTGAACCACACTGGGCTTCAGCCAAACAGAAGGGAGCTGCCCAAGGCTCCCCCTGGGGCTCCCTCCCCTTCCAGGTTTGTGAGACTTGCACTGGCTAATACAAAAGGGAATTGGTTTCCGCTGAAAGAAACGGGGCCCAACTCATTGCGAATTTCTTCAACTTGACGCCTAGAGACCACCTCTGCCAGCAGCAAAGCCCCACGCCCCCTTCCGCGTGTCCGTCACCGGGATCGGAGGCGGCCAGCGTGGCGGAGGGCTCACCTGTGATGGCCCGGCGGATCTCGGTGGCGGCCGCCTCCCTCATCTCCAGTGAGGCTTGCTCACTGTACCAGGCCGTGTGGGGTGTACAAATGAGATTCGGTGCGTCTTTCAGGGGACCCTGAGCAAAGCTAGATGAGCATACAAAAAACACAGTAGATGAGGAAAACAACGCACGTCACTCTCACTCCTGCCCTGCTCGTCAAAAGGGAGCCCTTGGCCGTGTGGAATGCTAGCCACACAGATAAAACGGGGGGGGGGGGGGATTCTGCAGTCTGTTTCCTAAGGGTTGGGACTGTAAGAACATACTCATAAAACTGTAATTAGCGTCAGGCATCACGAGGGACTCGGAAAGAAGGGACAATTCTAGGGAGGGCCGACTAGCCTGCCTCCAACCAGAGCAATCCAGAGTACGGGGAAAGCCTGCTCTTCACCGCCATTTGTCTTCCTGCCTCTCCCCTTTCTGATCATCTTTGGGGGAGCTTCTGGCCCTTTTATACTTGGTGAGAATACAGCACAGACCTTAGAAGAGCAGAGGCTGTAAACCTGGTCTCCAGGTGCCCACCCAGGACCCGTCTGGGAAGCTGCCCCGAGTTCACAGTGGGGCTCCTACAAGTTCCTGTGCGAGCCCTGAGCTACCAAACCTGCCTGAAAGGCTCCGATTCGTGCACGTCGAGGGCGGCCCCTCGTATCCTGCCTTCCTTGAGGGCTTGGGCTAAGGCTTTCTCATCCACCAGTCCGCCGCGGGCCGCGTTCACTAGGAATGCTCCTTGCCTCATCTGCGAGGGGGAGGGAAAAGCTGGTAAACGGGTGCCGCCGCTGCCGCCTTGGGAGGAGCCTGCACCCAGGTTTGAAGAAGGGAGCCGCGGCAGTGGATGGTAGTGGGTCTGGGTGTTTGATGCGCGCGCAGCGGCTGCGGGGGAAGGGAGCGCGGAGCCTCAGTGACAGCGAGGGGCCGGGGGGCCGCTCCCGCTGACCCCGATAGAGGGCTGCAAGCTGGGGCGGCGGGAGCCGTGACCTGTCAACTGGCTGTCTTGGAGGCCAGGCCTGGTCAGAGCTGGGTCCTGGGCCGGGTCCTGCCCCTCCCCGCTCACCACGGCCCATCTCACGGAGGGGGCCCCGCCCAGCTCCTTGCTGATGCCTCGGGGGACTTTCTTCTCCGCTCACTGGTGTGTCCACTGGACCGTTTCCCATTCCCCCTTTGGTTTTGACAGACGTTTCCAGGGTCTGAGACCATTTATTTCAATTTACCTGCTTTATAGTAAAGTCATTGATGAGGTGATGGTTATGTTCGTTGAGATTACAGTGCAAGGAGACGCAGTCGCTCTGATACAGTAAGTCCTGCAGGGTGTAGACCCTCTGCACGCCCAGGGACCGCTCTATCCCATCCTGCAAGTAGGGGTCATAAAATATGACGCTGAATCCAAAGGCCTTGGCTCGAACAGCAACCGCCTGCCCCGTGCGACCTGTGCAGAAAGAGAGCGTCCAGGTGAGCGAGGCCCCCGCGCCTCCTGCCGACGCTCGTCCCGAGGCCGGGACCTTGCGTGGTGCCCAGCCGCAGCTCTGCTGCCTCCAGCACTTCTGGCAGTTGGACCCAATCTGTGGTGGTGCTGGGAGAACCGAACGCCCAGGGCTTGGTGCCACCTGAGGCCAGCACTTCTCCCCAGGTCACTGGGGCCGGAGCCGGGCCAACACTTCTGGGTGAGCAGGGCAGCGCTTATCACCTGTACTTGCTACCAGAGTAGTTGTTTTTTTTTTCAGGTTCCTATTAGGCACATTTTCAAACACAGACATAACTAGAGAGAACAATCTAGTGAACTCCACGTGCCAGCTCTCAACCATCACCGATATCATCTCCTTCGTATTTCTCTTTCCCCTACTTGTTTGCTGATACAGTGGGCTTCTTAACCTGAGCTTCATCTCTTTATTGCTCTCAGTGTCGAACAGGGGCTGTCCTCTTGTGTAACTGCCACCAGGTTTGCTCATGAACAGTGATCGAAACTGACCACTGCAGCCTGGCCTGAGCACCGATGGATGTGGGGAAGTGCTCTGGTTGAGAGGTGGGGCTCTGAGCACACGTGGAGCGTGGGTCAGGCCTCCAGCAAGTTAGCGACGTCGCCTAACAGGACGCGAAGGCTTCCCCGACTCCTGAGTGGCCGTCATTTGCGCAAACCCGCTGACCCCCATGGACGGCGCCTCTTGCTTCCCAGAGCAGTTTTCAGCTTGAACACAAAATGGTGTGAATGATACCCGGAGGGGCTGATTTGGGGAGAGCGCAGAATAAATCTGGCTCGAAAACCATTACTCAAATGTGCAGGAGGAAGAAGGGAAGAAGGGAAGCCCGCGGGAGGGCGGTGGGGTGGCGGACCGCCACCGCCTCCTGCTGAAACTGCAATCCAAATGGGCGGCACTTCCACCACCGCCATGGTCTGGAGGCAAAGCTCTGATAAGGCCGTTCTGATCAGGAGGGACAGCTGCGGGGTCGCCCGCGGTCACACCCCTCGTGCCATCCCTCTTCAGTGTCACCACTTGGACACGGTGAGCCAGGAAGTACAGCCACACTGCAGAGGAGCCAGCACGACGGCAGGGGCGGGAAGGGCAGCAGTGACCCGAAGACCCCCCTCTGACGTACCCGAGGTTCGGAACCAAGCGCCCCCACCACGCGGCAGCTGGGGCTCACGGCCAACGCCAGCACACCCGCCACCCCCCGCTTTGCCGGCCTTTAGCTGCCCTCCTTCCCCCCTGCGTCCTAACACACTTTCACAGGAGATGGGGTCCCGGCAGCAGTGCCCGGGGCGGAGTCACGGCCAGTCACCAGAGCCTTCCCCATGGCTCTGCTTTTCATAAATTCACGAACCCTCATCTTTCCACTGGCTCTACTTCAGCCATGGGGTTTTCCTGACTAAATTTTGCAAGACCTGATGATAAATTCTCTTACTGACTTGATCAAAACCCAGCCTCAGAGAGGAGAACCTAATTGCCTTGGCCTTAAAAAGACAAAATAGGGCTTCCCTGGTGGCGCAGTGGTTGAGAGTCCGCCTGCCGATGCAGGGGACACGGGTTCGTGCCCCGGTCCGGGAGGATCCCACATGCCGGGGAGCGGCTGGGCCCGTGAGCCATGGCTGCTGAGCCTGTGCGTCTGGAGTCTGTGCTCTGCAACGGGAGAGGCCCACGTACCGCAAAATAAACCAATAAACAAACAAAAACATAAAATAAAAATACTGTCACTGTTGGCACGCTTTCCCTTCAGATTTTTCATGCTTATTCCCAACTCGGAGGCTGGCCTTGAGCAGTACCCACCACCAGCCCGGGCTGGGGTCAAGCTCGCGACGGCACCCCGTCCAGGCCCCTGCGCGGCGGCATGAACTGGGTTTGGAGGAACTTGCTCCACACTCCGGGCTCTGCTGCTGCTTCTCGGCCGACTCTTAGGCAAGCGGAGGCTTTCAGCCCCAAACAGGGCGGCAGCAGAGGCGTGAGGCCGTGTATGACCATGCCGCCTCCTGCCTCAGCTCTGCCTACAGTTCTGGGAGGCTCCAGAGAGACCAGGAAAGGTAGCAAGGAAAAACCCAGTGTGCAGGGGGGCTCCGGGACTGTGGCAGTGCTTGGCTTACAGTCTTGAGTAAACAGGGCTGGAATTCACGGGACCGGCCTTCAAAAGATGGATGGCAAAGGGTACAGCCGAAGAAACGTCCCCCGTAAGAACTTGCTGTGATGGCTGCGGTCAGACGCCCTGGAAACAAGTGTTCTACGGGCCACTCGCAAGGTGAGGCTCTGCACCCTGGCCGGAGCCCACCTGAGGCCTGTGCATCGGCTTAAGAATGCACGTTGTTCTAAGAACCGTCTCCAAGACCCACTTCCCAGAGCGGTGGGAAGCCCCGCGGGCACCAGCAGAGGGCGCTGCGGCTCACAGAGCACCAGCATTTGAGTCATATTGTATCTTCCACTCCAGAAAAATGAAGACAGACTCTTTGGCGAAAGGATTAGCTCCCTGAGTGTGATCACCCCTGAAACCTGGGCTCTTAGCACCCAGACCCGGGTGCTGGAAAGATGTGCGCTCCTGGAAGAAGCCCAGCTCCTTCTACTTGTTCCAGCCGGTACCCGGGCCTCCTGGACAGGAACTTGCGGCACAAGGAGGCACTGTGGCCGTTCCAGAGGTCCTGCCCTCAGTTATTCGGAAACACAGAGCTCCAAGCTGACGGCTGACCGGCAGCTTGGGGGGCCTTCTGGAAGCCAAGCCCTGCAGTCACAACGCACCCGTGTGCTTCCAGGCAGCAACCGTGTAACACTCGTTCCCAATTGACAGATTGGAAACTGACGCAGAGAGGTCGAGCTCTGTCCTCAAGGTCGCAGAGCCGGTGAGCGGTGGGACTGAGGCTCAGCAACGAGCAAGCCCACCCGGCCGGCTCCCGTTTGCCGAGTCGGGGCTCGACTTGGGGCCCAGTGCTGCCAACAGCCGTGGCAGCCAGGCTGCTTTCCACCGCGGCGCACCTCCTCCTGAGGAACCTGCCCCAGGCGCTCCCAGGGCCGCCCGCCGTGTCACCGTGGAGGGAGGCCTTACCATGCCCCCTCTCTTGGGGGAGCTTTCCAAGCTGCTGACCTGACCCCGCCACCTTCTGGCGCAAAAATCCTTCAGCGACTCCACTGCCACCCCCGCCTGGCGCCTGCAGGTGGGCCTTGCCCACTGCCTGGGTCTCCACTCAGCCACCAGCCCCTCACCCTCTACCTGGGGCAGTTAGGGAGTACGGCGCCTTCCTGGGGGCGCCCTCCCGCCGACGTCAGACCCATTCTTCCAGAAGCAGCCCAGATCTTACCTCTGGGCGAGTTCCCTGGTCAGTCTTGACCTCTGACCTCCCACCCCAGGCAGCTCGGCAAAGGGCAAGGGCCTTCCTCCGGCCCAAGCGAGCTCCTCCCACAGGCACAGCTGCAGCGCACCCCGACTTCCAGGGCCAGGCCTGCCTCCCCCAGGTGGTCCCTGCGGAGCAGGCGCACGTACCGAAGCCAATGAGGCCCAGCGTCTCCCCGCGGATGCGGGCTGCCCCCGAGGCAACCTCCCGGATCTGCTCGACGCTCTGCACCCGCGTGCCTTCCCGCAGCGCCTGGTATAGCCACGTGTTCCGCCGGTACAGGTTCAGAATGTGGCAGATGGTGGAGTCGGCCGTCTCTTCCACTGCCGCGGACGGGATGTTGCACACGGCGATCCCTGGAAACGACAAGAGCCAGGCACTGGGATGAGAACCCCAAGTTCTGTGGGGAAGCGCCAGGGCTCCCAGTCCACCCAGCTGAGGGGCAGGGGTGGCAAAGGTGGCCCATTCAGCCACGGACTATGTGTGTGGCCCCAGGCAGGTGTGGGTCTCTGAGGCCTGCTTGTCACCTAGAGGACACAGACCGTCTGGCTCTGAGGCCCAGGGACCTCCAGCCCCGTAGCCGTACCAGGAGGACTTCTGTCCGGGGCTTGGCTCACCCCCAGCCCCCTGCTGACCCCATGTCCGGCCCACCCAGTGCTTCCAGGCCCCACGTCCCTGGGAAGCGAGTGGTGGTCCAGCTCCGTCCACCATCCCCGTCCAGCGCCAGGAAGCTAGCGTGTAGGGCCCGCTCCTGATGGTCTCTGGGATCCAGGAGACCAGAGGCTCTTTGCAACGCAACCTCCTGGATCCTCCCCCCAGGCCGGGGCTGGGGTAATGGAGAGCGGCGTTTTGTTTTATGGTATTTTAAGAGTCTAATGCAATGAACATGTTATTACTTCTTTTTTTTTTTTTTAAAGGCAAGACAGAAGAATTAGCAAGTTAACACCTTCCAGGCCCATGGGCTGGGACAGGATGGAGCTGATGTCTGAATCCAGCCCCACATTTGCTCAGCGGACCCTAGTCACCCTCCCGCTCTGACAGAAAGACAACAGAGCAGACAGGTGCCCGCCCTGCTTTCTGAAAGAGCTTTCAGGGCTGAGAGCAGCTGGTGAAGATGATCCCTCAGACCCTGTGTGAGGAATAGAGATGAAGGGCTAGCGTTTCCCAGCACCAGGAGGCCGGCAGCTGAGGACTGCAGGGAGAACTGCCCCAAGTCTCTGGCACTGACCTTCCTCACTGGGAGGGTGTTTTGGGGAAGAATGTTTGCCAGATGTGGGAGGGTCAGGCACACAGAGGGCCGGCGGGCCTAGATCCAGCCCCGTTCCTCTGGCGAGGCCTGGGGTCTGCCAGTCCAGCCGCTTTCCAAGGAGGGATGTAGGTGTCCAGGGAGCATATGCTGGCCCAGCTCAAAACGTCCCTTTTGGGACCCCCGGCGTCACAGCCAGGGATGCAGGGCCAGGCCACCTGTAAGGTGCCCGCATTCCTCTATCTTCTCGGGTCAGGAGCCTGGGCAGAGAGCACCTGCAGCTCCACCGGACAGAAAACAGGACCAAATGCGTGGAGCACCCCTTCCTAGCAGCTGTGTTGCCACCCCACGAGGGCTGCCCTGGGGTCCAGGGTCTCAGTGACTCCTTCAGGAGGACACACAGCCCCCAGGGTGAAAGCATCCATGTGCTGCCCCGCCTGCCAGGGGATGAGGTTTTGAGATCCAGGCTGACAAACCTTCCACGAGCTGCAAGTCAGTCGTCTTGCAGCACCCACTTCATTTGAAATGACCAAGCACAGGATCTGGGGCTAGACTAGAAGTCAGGATTACTGCAGCCTGGAGAGATGGAGGCAGATGCCAGTGGTACAAGAAAATCTTCTGGCAGCTGGGACAATTTCCATTCCTCGTGGGGCTTGATCTGTTCTGCCTGAAGCCCAGGGGGAAGGTCCAGCAGCAGAACAGCCCAGTGTGGACCTTCTGCTGCAGACGCAGCCACTGCCCAGGCCTAGGGGCCCCCCTGCGCCCTGGGAGGTGGGACGAGATGTGATGAGGCTGGAGGAGAGAATCTGTGCGTCCACGAGAGAGAAAGCACCGCACCAGCCCGCCCAGGGGACGAGGGACTGCAGTGGGGCCATGTCTCCGCCTTCACACTAGAACTTTGAAATTTAGCTCCTTGGCTCTTGTGCCTGTGTGGAGAGCCCAAGACCAAGGCCTGGGAAAGCGGATACATGGGCTTGGGGTGCCCCAAGGCCCGGGAAAGC
>NW_021703781.1:75177389-75242956 GCF_005190385.1 Monodon monoceros
CGGGAAAGCGGATACATGGGCTTGGGGTGCCCCAAGGCCCGGGAAAGAGGATACATGGGCGTGGGGTGCCCCAAGGCCTGGGAGGAGGTAAGGCTGGCATCCTCTGAGACCTCCTGCCCTGATGGCTGAAACTCTATAGCCCTGACCACCCTCTTGAGGGGAAACTCCTAATCTGTTCTTCATACCTTAAGGGTGATTCTCCAAATGCCACGAGGACAAGCTGCTGGCACCCACAGAGCAAGGCTGCAGCCCCCATGGACCCGAAGTCCGAGCCCAAGAGCTGAGCTGCTTTTCCCCTCAGCTGACGCTTTTGCTCTTTGCTGTAACGCCTTCTGAACTGGACCAGGCTGGATGCCAGATTAACGAGCTTGGCCAGAAAGGCTCACGGAGTGACAGTGCGCAGCGCTCAGTCTGGGCCCTAGCTCCCTCCAGCAACCTTCCAACCTCCCACTGCTTCCTCCTGGATCTTGGGGTGACACTACAGATGGGGAGGACCCCTCTACTTGCCCAGGTGCTGTCCTCGCCTGCGGCGGGCGGCCCACAGCCCCTCCCTGCTCTGAACAGGAAGCACCTCGCCCATCGTGTCAGGGCCGGAGGTGAGGTGCCCTGGGCCCCGAAGCCTTCAGGACGGGGCTCCAGGGAACGCTGGAGGGGAGCTGCCCTCCCGGGAACACACGCCGTGGGCCCGGACGTCATCAGGAGGGGCAGAGACCTGAGCCACCTGCTCTTCTGTCCTCATTACAGGTCAGCTGACCGAATGAGCTGTGAAGTGCATTTGGAGACAAAGGACGGCTGGACAGGGGCCCATTTTCCTTCTGCAGAGTCCACATTTGAAAACTGCCTTCAAAACGGCCCAGCAGATGTCCCCGAAGCAGCTCCCTTATCAAATTGGACCAGGATCAACAAAAAGGCCACCGCGGACATGCCGTTTACATCTTTCAACATCGCAGGCCCCCGGCGGGCCTCTGTGGGGGGACTCTGGGGACACGGCCGCCCCACCCGGGTCCCGAGTCTGCCCGCGAGGCAGCTTCTACAACTGCGGAGATGGGACGTTCCCTCGCGGGCACCTCCGATCCCATCTCCCCCCCCCATTCCCCCTTCCCTGCCCCGCCAAGAGAGGTGGCCGGGTCCTGGCAAGGAAGCCCAAAGTCGCACACATTGCAGGTGGCGGTGTCACGAGGGGCAGATGCTGCAGAGACGGGAGGTAGGTGAAGGGAAAGGATCGCGAGCCACCCGGGGTGTCGAGCCACATTCTCTGTCACCGCTCGAACTTGAGATTTCAGCTCTATCAAGAGCACAAAGAACATTTGTTTTCAAACAAAAACATTCCTCTCAGTGCCAGGGAAAACTGGAGAATTTTAGTTTACAGTAGACACGCTTCTGAAGACTCGCATCCTCCCAAGGTTCTCCGTGGCGACAAAGAGGGGCTCAGAGTGATGCTGAGGCTGGAAGCAAAGGCTTGGGGTGCACGTGGGAAGCCACCGCTGTCATAACCCCTTCTCCTCTTGTACAGGGTCAAGCGACCCCCCCCAAGGAAGGGGGTGAGACGATGGAGACCCGCCAGGGGTGACTCAGAAAAACCAGGATCAATCTTCTGAACCACCGCTGCACAGCACCCCACTCGGGACAGGGGAGGGTTAGAACAGCACCTGCAGGGCAATGACCACCTCCTGCCTTATCCGTGGGCTTCACCTGGGAGGCGAGCCCAACCTGCTGTAGCCACAACTCCCAGGCCACCCGCCGCTCTGCAGAGCAGCGCGGCACCATCACGAAGAATCAGACCAGACCCAGCGCCACTCAGAACAGGCCCCCCCCCCGCCCCACGCCCGCCGCCACGCGCACCCACAAGACTTACCCCGTGGTTCAGGAACTGGGTGCAGCCCCGATGCAAGCAGGGGAACTAACTGCTAAAGCAAATCCGCAGCCCTCACTCAGGCCCCCAGGCTGGGACCTCAAGGGGTGGGGGGAAGGCTGCAGCCCACTGGGGTGCCCTGGGCTGAAGCAGCAGCAGGCGGGTGGGTGTCTGTGGGCTGCGGCCGGAACCGTCACACCACATGCTTGTGGGTGTTCACACTCAGGTATGGTGCTGAGCTGACCAGGCAGGGCACTGCATACACTGGGCCTGCCTTTGGAGCACTGGCTCCGTGGGGCTGAGAGGCTGGCTTGGGGCGGGAGCAGGCAGGGGCATAAAGGCCTGGGTTCCTGACCATTTTGAGGTACCCCTTCTCAGCCTCATGGCTGCAGGGCACCAGGCAGATCACAGCCCCACACACTGGCTGCAGGGCCGGCATGTTTCAAAAACAGCAGGACAGTCACCAGAGAGGAGCTAGTCTAGAAGGACCCTTCTGGCCCCTCCAAAGACAGCAGGGCAGCCTGGGGACTCCTGCTGTCAAAGCCTCTGCAAACGCTCCACGCACTCAGAGCCCACGCCAGGTGCCGGGACAGGGAGGCCACCACGCCAAGCTCCCCCGCCTCAGGGCGCCTGCGGCCCGGGGTCTGGAAAGCGGCCGGGAGCCCCACCTTTGGGTGTCCATCTGCTGCCTCTGCTCTTCTCTGGAAACCCCTAATGGCAAGGGATGGGCAGGAGGGGCTGTGCAGTGGTCCACCTGCACTGGTCCTGACCTAGGAAGGTTCCTGTGTGGGCAGCAGCCCTTGGGGAGACAGCGCCATCCCAGGATTGGAGGAGACCCAGAAACCGTGAGCTGTGCACCCAGCACAAGTTCATTTCAGGTTGATGGGTCCTGGCCAATCGACACAGAGGTGTGGCAACTCACCATCCCCTCTGCAGGGAAGGGCCTGTGGCTTGTCTGGCTTAGCATCCTTCCCAAGTGACACAGCCCGGCCCAGCCCCACAGGTCCCAAGGTGAGGCCTCTGAACCCAGCAGGACGCTTCTACCTGTGTATTCGGAGGTGTGCCTGGCTAGGTTCCCTTTGAAACCAACCCCCTTCCTCCAGCCAGAAGCAGGCACTGTGTGCTCTCTGTTCCGGCTTGCCTCTGCCCCAGCAGGCACTCACTGGGCACCCGCCAGGCACTTACCGAGCTCGCCTGCAGCCTTGATGTCGACGTTGTCGTAGCCGCTGCCTATCCGCACGATCACCCTCAGGGCCTTGAACTTCTCCAGGTCCTCCCTGGTGAGGGTGATGGTGTGGTACATCATGGCGCCGACAGCCTCATTTAAAACCTGTGACGGGGCGAGCAGAGCACAGGTTGGAGGCCCCCATGGCCCTTGAACACGCAAGAGAGGAGTCCAGTGGGAAAACAGCCAGCTACGACGCGGCCTGGGTGTTGACAGCTTCCCGCAGCCAAGGGCACCCCGGCTGTGCTCGGGGGCCTGCTCGGTGACGCCAGGGGAATGGGGGGAGCGGAGGCGTGGTCAGGGAGGCCCACGGAGGTGAGAGGGACTGGCCAGCGGGGACCTGAGGGTGGAAAGGCGGGGGGCCATCAGGGCAGCCGCAGCACCAAGCACTTGCTCGCGGAATGCCAGCTGCCGCCACCCGACCTGGGGGGAGCAGACCGGCGGGCGGGGTGAGGAGGGGACCCACCTTCTCGTGGATCTCCTGAGTGGCCTGTGCGTCACAGAAGGCCACGGTGGCCAGGTCCTTCAGGATGGGCATCTCCACGGTGCAGTCTCTGCCGTCGAGCAGCGCCACCAGGGGGCGCGGGTGCAGGGGGCCGTTCATGATCTGGGGGCGGATGCCTGGGAGGTGGGGACAGGACGGGAGGGGTGGGTTAGGGAAGCGGCCGTCCCACACACGGCGGGGCAGCACAGCGCAGCGAGGGGCCGGGCCTCCCGCACCGGCCGTGCTTCCCAGTGAGGTACCACACCCCACCGTCCACGTGCCGCCCCGGCCGGGGAGGATGCTGGGACAAGCCAAGGAGACTGAGCGGCAACATCTGTGCGGCTCCCTTGCCGCAGGAGCTGAGATGCCTCCATCCGCGAGCACACACGTAGCTAACAGGCAGCGCTGCGGCGCAAGCTCTACCGCCACATGGCACTCGGGCCCAGGGACCCGGTCAGGCCCACACCTGCCTCTGCCACCACGGACAGCACCACCTGTATGCCCCTAGACCACCAAGGCCCAGAGGCCTTTGGGACACAGGCGGGGCCTGGCCCACGGCTCCCCAGGCTGGAGCAGGCTCCACCTCTCGGCCCCTCCCTCCGCTGTGCCTCCCTGTTCCCACTGCCCTTCCGCACAGGCACCAGAGGGTCCAAAATGAAACGGGACAACTGAGGCACCAGCATCCCATGGGAGCTTCCTGGAGGAAACCCCTGGGGGGACAGGCGCCCTGGGCACGGTTCAGGGGCCCTCTCACCTGGACCAGGTGAGGAGAGGAAGCCAGTCCAAGATGCTGGAGAAGGTGTGCGTGTGAGGCCAAGCGGCTTGCCGGGGACTCAAAAGACCAAACGGAATTTCTCAAAGGACCACAGAGTAAGCATGGTTTGTCGGCAGCCTGGACCAGCCAGAGCCGTCTCACGTGTTGGTGCTTCTGATGGAGACAAAGGATGCTCGACCCCAGAGCTTGGTGGGGAAAGGCCGGGGGTGGCCCCCTACGCGCTGCCTAAGTGCTGGCTCTCCAGCCCAGCGCAGCTGCAGCGCCTCCAACCCAGACGAGGGAGGAGTGTCCGCCCTCCACCATGGGGACCCGTCACAAGGGGCACACGAGCGGCACACGCACCAGCCCAGGGCAATTCCTCCTCCACTAAACCATTCCTTTCAAGTTCACACGGGAAGGTCTTGGATTTTGGCCCCAATGTTGAATCACCATGACCCCCCTGCCCTGGGCATGGGAGAAACACCCCTGGGCTTCGGGAGAAACTGCAGCACTGAGGTGGCCGGGACAGGGCACCTCCTGTTTTCTCATCAAATCACAAGTGTTTGATGTCACAGAGCACAAGTCACAAGAAGACAGCTTTCCATGCATGGGAGGTTTTCAGATGTTCAGATAAAGTCTGATCGTGGCCACTGCACCAGTCCCGGGTCAGCCCGTCTTGTCTCCTTCCCCACACACGGAATCTACCTATCCTCTCCTCTGGGGGCCACCTTGGCCACTGGGCTTGAGCGCGCTCCTGCAGGCCAAAGCGGGAGCCGCCGGCACGCCCACCTGCGGGACCTCTGCCTCCCGGCTCAGAATGGCTGGCAAGGAGAGCTCCCCCACTGGCAGCCCTGAGACTGGGTGGGGCACCTCCTTAGCCACCAGGGCTCGGGACCCAGTCAGCCACACGCTTGGGCTAGATGCTGAAAGAGGAGCCCCCCGGTCTGGTGCTGTGGCCACAGTGCCACTGGACCTGCACAGGGCGGGGGGTGGGCATCCCGCATGCCCGCACGACTGCCGCCCCAGACGGCGCTCCCACGCCACAGCTGCAGCATCGGGGGACAAGCATCTCTTTGAATGCGGAGCAGAGAAGAGGCTTTTGTCCTGGCTTCAGTAGAACAGGCTGGGGCAGCCGGGGGCGGGCAGGCCACCTCTGGGCGGCCCCGGGCTGGGCCACGCAAGTGCTCATGGGCCCTCCCAGCCCGCGAGTGACAGCCAAAGCCCCACTGCCGCCTCAGGACCTGGATCCCCAAGTGAAGCTGAGCCTCAACATTCTCTGTTCTGAGTGGGAACAGGGATCCCCTACCCCGCACCCTCACCAGCCCTCAACTCACACAGCAGGCGGGGCGCAGGCACCAAGGCTGGCGGGCTGCTGGGGGGCTGGCGAGCGCCCTGCTAGCATCCTGCTTTGCCCGACAGGTCCACAAGAGCTGAGGTGCTGTGTGCACAGGAGGAAAAGGTTCCCCCAAAGACCAAGGCTAACAGCTTCAGACAGGAGCCCCGGAGACCCCACGGAGGGAGAAGGGGGAGCAGTAATTTTGCACGGGTCCCACCTTCTCACTTCACCCTTCAGACAGCACCACCGTCCCCCTCAGAGAAGAGGAAATGGAGACACAAGGTGGAAAGTACGTCACCGGAGGAAGCAGCAGGAAGGTGGGGCGGCTGGTGCCGACTCGGTGTCGACGCACTAAAGCTCCTACGCCTACCCTCTCGGTCAAGTGAGGTGACCCCACCCCAAGGACCCTTTCTCCCCCTCCGGATTCTGCCCCCGCCCCACACACCTCCTACGGAGCCCAAGGTGGGGCCCCTGCAGGACACCGTGAGCAGATGTGCTCACTTGCCCCGGGCTGCCCCTCCCACGGGGTGACGAACACCCCGACTTCACTCTGGGGGTTGCTGGCAGGAGGGTTAATCAGACAACGTTTCTAAAGTTCATGATCACGACTGGAAATCCGAGTTGTTAATTAAAAAGCAACCACATGGGAAAACGACCGTGGGCACAAGGCAGTCGTCTGGAGAGGCTGAGGGGCCGTCACCACAACATGTCCATCCACAGCATCAATGCATGCATCCCGTTACCTGGGAAACAAACTCCGGGTTGCCTAGCGATCGCCTCCCTCCCCGACTTGGGTCGCCTCTCTCTTTGGCGAAACCCACCCTTTGCCCTTGTTCAGGCTGGGCATGCAGAATGCAGCTGAGGCTGGTCCACAAGACGCCAAGGTTCCTGAGGCCTGAGGCTTGGATACCGGCTGCAAGCTCTTTATGGTAAGGCAGGAGATGGAGATACAACGGGGATCATGCTGCTCAGAGGTGCTCAGGCTGGGGAAGGATGCTGAGTGGGGACGGCTTGGTGGGTGGTGGGAGTGGGCGAGATTCACAGGTGTTTTGCATGAGGTGCAGGGACTATAGCGTGGGGCTGCTGAGGATCGGGCTTTACGGGGACCACGTGAGACCCCCAGCCCTGAGGGTGAGACAGCTTAGCCAGGTCACTGCCAAGGTCTACTTCTACAAAGAAAGAGGCCATACCGTATATACGTGCTCCTTCAGTTCCAGAAGGGACTCAGCCACCTGCACACCTTGGAATCCAATGACTTTCAAGCCACCGTGCCCAGCACCCTCTGACCCTACAGTCTTGCTGGAGTCGGGGACAGAGGTACCCAGAAGACCCCAGGAAATGCTGGGAAGATGGAGTTGCAATTCGACTTTTTATCTCACCTCACGTTAATCAACATCCTTCAGTGCTTCTAACAATTTGAAAAAATTTTAGTGTATTAGAACAGAATTGACACATTATGGATTAAGAGCTGTAGGTATTAAGATGGCAAATGACCCTTTCAGAGACTATGGAAAATGGGGTACCAACTCAGGGGCTGGCTCTCAGGCTGGAGGGAGAAGCCCTATTTCCTCTACGGTCAAGGGAATTTAGGGGAGAAAAGCAAGGCACAACGTTTAATGAGAAGTCATGAAAAACGAGTCTGTGATCAAAAGCGAGGCTGCCAACTACTAGACACGGCTAGGACCCCAAGAAACAAGCCCCACAAACTCCAAGGCTGATAAGAATCACACAACGCTGATGGATCTTATTCCCATTTTACAGTCAAGGAGACAAGCTAAGGGAACAAGGAGAACTGCCTCAAACAGTACCAGGGACCCCGCAGAGTCCGAGGAAACACCTGCCAATGAGGGCCAGAGGGTCCTGGTGGCCCTGTAGTCAAAATGACCGTTCCCTTTCTACAGTCCCCTTTCTGTTGATGAACTCGGTCTATCCATTTCAGAATAATTCCAGCTGCAACTAGACACACCTAGGAAAGTGTGCCAGCGCACTGCTTTCAACAACTTGTCCAGCATTAACTTTGCAGGGCAGAGAGCTCAGCCGACTCCCCTGGTGTCAATTACTTGCTGGTTTCAGGCTCCCTTTGGCACAAGCAGGGACGCAGAGCCCCAGCTCCAGGCCAGCTCTGACGTCTGCCCCGGACCTGGTATTGCTTAGAGCTGCAGCTGCACACAAATAATTGTGCAATTAGACACACTCAGTGGAAAACAAAGACGACGCCGGGCTGAGATGCCGGAGTTTTGTTAAGAGTGGCCAGCGGTCCAGTGAATGCCAAGTGCAAAGGCCTCATGAATTCCAAGGTGGAAAGGGGTGGGCCCCAGGGAGGACTTCGGTAACTTTTTGGCCGCCCAGCCTTGATGCCACCTTATCTGGATAACAGCACCAGATTTCTTCTTGGAACTGCTCCTTCCCTAGGCGACACAGGCTGAAAGGGCTGCTGTTGGCTAAAAGGGATGACGTACTCCTGCCACGCAAAGCTGCCCTGTGGTGTTTCTGAGATCCATTTTCTTGTCTTTCTGGACACCGTGTGAGTTCAGTTGACATCCTTCCTACAGAACCACGTGTCATTTTCTAAGGTCTGAGTCGGCTTCTGTTGCTTGCAACTCAAGAACCGAACTGTCTCAGGGCCATGATTTTGCTGCTTTCAGATGTCAGTTATTGAGCAGTTTTACCCCAAAGGACAGTGGCTGCAATAACTGTCTGACCCACAGCAGGCAGAAAGGCCTCTTTGGTTTTTTGTGGGTTTTTGTTTTTAAGATTTTTTTGATGTGGACCATTTTTGAAGTCTTTATTGAATGTGTTACAATATTGCTTCTGTTTTTATGTTTTGGGTTTTTGGCCACGAGACATGTGGGATCTTAGCTCACTGACCAGGGATCGAACCGGCACCCCCTGCACATTGGAAGGCAAAGTCTTAACTACTGGACCGCCAGGGAAGTCCCCAGAGAGCCCTCTTTTAACAATGGACCAGATTTTATGAAGCATCCCAACACCACAGCAGCCTCAAAACCCCCATGCTAGGCTGGCTACGGTAACGGGATGACGGTCACATGTATGGATGGCCACACCTGTGCAGGGTCACCTCCTTGCTCACCTGACTGGGGTTGGCCAAGTACAGCGGGACTACCCCTTGAGGCCCCCAAAGGACACACACGTGGGGCTGGGACCACTGAGGGAAAAGGACCTCCCACCACACAGCCCAAGTCCACCCAAAGATCTTCACTGCTGCCCAAAGGCAGCTGCCAGGATCCTCTGGGCGGCACCAGTCGTCTGGACAGCTGACGCCAGAACAAGTACCTGGAAAGGTCCACAGATGGGAGACCCGTGCAGGCCTTAGGAAGACCTGAGACAAACGGCGAACTGCCCTGCACACTTAGCACGAGGCTCTGGACGCAATCAATCAAACGGATTCTCAGCTCCCAGGACCGGCGCGGTGGCCTGGAAGGCAGCATGCACAGCTCCCATCCTCACGTGCAGGCGGCCACGCGGGGAGAAGGAGACGCAGCCACACAAGGCCCGGCGTGGTCCGGAGTGGGCAGGGAAGGACACACCAGGCCCGCAGCGGCAGCCCTCTAGCCTGAACCACTTCCCAAGGGTCTGATCGTGTCTCCTGCCACCCAAAGAACAGCTTCCCCTCGAATGCAGCTGCTCCCCCAACTAAAAGGCCACTTCCTGCAAAGCAGCACAGCTCCACCCTTACTGCCTGGGCTCAGCAGGCTGATCCACAGAAGGCCAGACACACAACCAGGTCGAGGGTCCGATAAGCGGCACATTTCACAGGCTTGCATTTCCACGACCCAGAGCTGCAACTCGTGACTGGGGCCAAACTGGGAACCAGATGCTGACCTTGGGACATAAATGAGCCCCCGTCTGAGACTCGGCTTTCAACTCGGAAACGTGGCTGTGTTGAGGGGTCTACCCAACCACCCAGGGCCTGCGGTGGTAGAATCCTGCCTGGGAAAGGAGGCTGCGGAGCCTCACGTTGGGGTGAGACATCTCCCTTGCTTTGTAAACATGTTTATCCATGTTATAAAAACTGCTCTAAACTGTCAACAACAAATGTTCTGCAGTTGGCTGGAGTTGATTCAGAAAGCAGTTCTGCAAAGTGAGGGAAGGCAATGACTGTCCCAGACACCCCGGGGAGGTGCCCACCCCACAGCAGCTCCCCTCGCCTTTCACAGGAGGGACGATGTGAGCAGGCGAAGGGGAATGGGTGGTCTAGAGAGCGGCCGCAAGGCAGTGATTCGCACTAAGACGTGTGTTGCTCACACACATGTGGAATCTTAAAAAAACAGTACTGAAGAACCTAGTGGCAGGGCAGGAATAAAGAGGCAGATGTAGAGAACGGACGTGAGGACACGGGGTGCGGGGGCGGGGGGGAAGAGGAAGCTGGGACGAAGTGACGGAGTGGCATGGACATATATACACTACCAAATGTAAAATAGACAGCTAGTGGGAAGCAGCCGCATGGCACAGGGAGATCAGCTCGGTGCTTTGTGACCACCTAGAGGGGTGGGATAGGGAGGGTGGGAGGGAGACGCAAGAGGGAAGGGATATGGGGACGTATGTATATGTATAGCTGATTGGCTTTGTTATACAGCAGAAACTAACACACCATTGTAAAGCAATTAAACTCCAATAAAGATATTTAAAACAAAATGTGTGCTAAGCGTGGCACTATTTTAAGGTTTAAAAAAAAAAAAGCAGTTACCGTTGGAAATCTCATCTTTGTTCCCACACTGCTATCTGCCTTTTCATTTGACAAACTCTCTCCTCCCTGCGGTGTCCCTGGGCAGCTCTCCCAGGCCGAGAGAGCTGCGTCCACTTCCCTCCCACACCTCCGGGCCAATCTGGGATGTGGCCAGGCCGCAGTTTGGTTTTGAAAACTCGGTCAAGTGCAGATATGCTCTCCCCGCACAGCAGAGAACGCGATTTTTCTCAGGTTGCCTCGCTTTTCACGTCTTGTTTTGCACCCAATAGCTCCCCGCTCCAGGAGGTGTCCTCCTGCCTGTGCCCTGCCTGGCCCGAGGGGGACTGAGCCTTTTCTTGCTGGCCCAGGATCTTGGGCAGAAACGTCTCGGGATGGAGGTGATGACCAAGGAACAGTGTACCTCCAGCCCGGAGGCTGAGGACCCAGAGCAGTTTCTGGCTTTAGGACCTGATAGAATCACAGCGTGCTTCCTGGCCAGGGCGGAAGTAAAGGGCAGTCACTGAAGCAGACGTCGGCCCACGGGCTTCCAGCTGCTCGTCAGCTTTGTAGGCCGAGGCTGCCCTCTCCAAGTGGACCCTGAGACCCCATCCAACCTCATTCCTTCCCAATTCCTTACCTCCAAGCTCTGACATGTGAGAGCCTGGCCTGGTTCTAGGGACCCAAAGAGGAAGCAGACATGGACGCTCCCTCAGGGACCTCTAAACACACAGGGAGTCTGGCTTATGGAAGAAACAGCTCTCCTCAAAAGGGAATACCCCGGCGGTCCAGTGGTTAGGACTCCGCACTTTCACTGTCGGGGGCCCAGGTTCAATCCCTGGTCAGGGAACTAAGATCTCACAAACCACGCGGCACAGCCAAAAAATAAAATTAAATTAAATTAAAACAGAATCAGCGTGAAGTCCGTTTCAATCAGGGCCGAGATGTGGAAGTCAACTTGTCTAATACAGTCCAAGTGAAATCGGAACATCCTGAAATTCAATGCAGGCTGGAGCTGAACGGCCATGATGAACCTTGGTGTGTTCAGGGCTGAGGAAGAGGAGGAAGTAAAGCAAACCTGGATGACGGATGCAGATACACAACCACTCTTCTTCTGTGCTCATGGCAGGCATCACTAATTGATCCCAGCACTCTTGGCCTCAGAGTCCCTGTTGACCACAATGCCCTGAGGGCTGCCCTGCAAGGCTAGCTGACATCTGCTGGCCAAGCTTAATTAAGTGCGCTCAACCTCCTCTTGGAATGGGTAAAGGAAGGTGAAGGTCAATGTTCCACACATTCCACCAATACGGTGAGCATGGGAAGAAGCGGGGAGACGTAGGGAGGCCCCAGGGGAAGGACACAAGGTCCCCGCAGCCAGGAGCAGACCGCAGACCTCCACAGTCACTCCGGGACAGCCCTCTGTTCTGCTGAGAAGGGTGGGCTTCTGGAGAGGAAGGGGAGAGGGACCCCAGAGTGGGGCTCGGCTCTGTGGCAGGTGCCTGGGTTTGCACCCACCCCCTCACAGCAAGGACCTCACCTGTACCTGGCACTGTTCCCGATGGCCTGTGACACCTGCCCCCTTCCCAATGTGACTCTGCTGCTCCCCCCGCCAAGAGGGGGGTCCACCTCCCCAGCCCCAGGAAATGTGCTAGCCTCGTACTTCAGTCTGACCTACACAGAGTGACAGAGGTGCTGCGGCACCTCTTCCAAGGCTGGGCCTCCGGGGTCAGCGTCACACCACCCAAATTCACACAGGAGCCTGAGACTAGCTGGGAGCTGGGAGGCACTGGGAGGAAGGACCCTGGGGCTGGGGCCCAGCCGTCCCAGCTGAGGTGGGGAGGCCAGTCCCAGCTGAGCTCAGCTGCCTAGGAGCCAGGAAGTTCCGGAGTGATCGGCCACACAGCAATAGCTAGCTGACGTGCCCAGCAAGGCAAGGCCAAGGCGGTGAGCCCACCTGTCCTCCACCAGCAGGGACCCATCGCCAGTGCTGCAGAAACCCCCCGAGGCCTGTCCCCAGGCCTTGCCAGGACAGATCAAGGTGAGAGATCCCAGAGGGGATGGACTTCTGCAGGGTAGGTGCCCCAAGCAGGGATCAAGCTGTGGACAGTTCAGTAATGATGAATTCACTGTCACAGGCATCCTTATGTCAGGGCTGGAGCCCCTCTCTCCTTCCCCCAGTGATGGGTTAGGCTGCTTCTTCCCCACGGCACTCGCAAGGGCCCTTCTCCAAGGCCTTGGCCAACTGTGGTTTCAGGATTCTGGCGTGGGCTTTTGAAACAGCTCTCTCCTCACTTTCCTGAATGAACCCCCAGCTCTTCTCCCCTGGAACACCCTAGAAGCCCTATCTGATGCTGAATCATACGGCCTGGTCACTGGGAGTTTCGTGTCAGTCTCTCCCTCTCTGGAAGGAAGTTTTCTATTCTTCGCTCCGCACGTAGGGCACCGAGGCCTGGGAAGGTGACAGGGTTCCTGAGGCGCCCGAGGGGTGGGCACAGGCCACCTGGCCACAGCTAACCTGAGCTCCGCAGTGCCAACACACCCAGCCGTCTAGAACCTTGCCCAGCAGGAAACTTTCACTCGACCCTGACTGAGCGTTAGCCCCAAGTCAAGTACTAGAAAAACAGCGGGATTAAAGGTTGAAGACAGGACAACCTGGCTTAAAACTAGCACTGGGGAATAAAAAGGAGTGAAATATTTTTTAACGAAAGTGCAGACGGCCGTGCCATCACTGTGTGTACCCGCAACTACTGGCACATCTCGTTTCACTGCACTTTGCAGATGCCACGTTGTTGTTGTTTTTTGTTTTTAACACAAACTGAAGGTTTGTGGTAACCCCGTGTTGAGTAAGTCTACTGTCACCATCTCCTGCATATTTTTAAATTAAGGTGCGAACACTGTTTTTAAAGACAACACTGTTGCACACTTTACAGACTATAGTGTGAACGTAACTTGTATACGCACCGGGAAACCACAAAGTTCGTATAACTTGCTTTATTTGCGACATTTGCTTTATCGTGGTGGTCTGGAGCAGAACCCAAGTTATCTCTTAAGTATTCCTGTGCAGGCACTGCCCACAGGCCCCCGTGATGAGCGTCACAGCCAGGCAGGAAGGAGGCCCAGCGGTCACTGCACACGCAACCCTCTCCTCACTACGACTATCGCAACTTGAATGCTACTTGGTCTTCGGAAGCCGGGCTCCTCTACTCAGCTGTGAATATACTAATCACCACCACACTAGCACGTTGAGTGAATGGTACAGGCGTTTGAGTTATACGTCTCAACAAAGCTATTAAGAAAGAACACAAGTGTGGGGAAATGTGGCCTCACCAGGCCCTCTGAGCACCCAGGGGCTGGGCTGTTGGGGGTGACCCACGCTAAGGGGGCTCCCGGAAGGCTGGGTGTGCTCCATGGGGGCAGGGGCGGGGGGGCAGCTGCTTTGAAGCCACTCCTCAGCCCTGATTTTAGCGTTCTCTGTAAAAGCAGCTGGAGGCTCGGTCCACAGATGGCTACAGAGTGCCCTGACAAGTAGATTAGTTTCTTGAATACAACATGGATCTTACTGAGTCACGGCCTCCAAGTGAGATGCTCTCAGGCCATGTAGCTCAGGTAAGAGCTGGGCAGAGAGCCGGCCGAGCAGGCAGCTGGCTCCCAGGCTCCCAAGAACCCAGGCCGCTGCCCGCTCCCCACTCAAGGCTTGCTGGGTGAACACTGCTAACCCAGTGTGCACGCATGAGGTGCGTCCTTTAAGCAGAGGTCCAGACTTGTGGGACGCACATCATCTAGTTAAAAAAAAAAAAAAAAAAAAAAAGTACAACTTCTGTACCTCCAGAAAGACAAGCATTTGTTGTACTTTAACTGACTCCTTAGAGCTGCCCAGGGAAACTGTCCCGGCAGCCTGAACGGTGCAGGGTCCGTACCACACCGGGGAACCGGAACAGAGAAAAGTGAGCGATACTTTTCCTTTGCCCAGCAGAGCTTAAAAACAAAACCAGAACCCTTTATCACTTGATTAAACCCATTCTCTTAGACACTTGCACGCTGGCCGGGCGGGCTTGCCTGGAGCCCACATGCCCCCCGTGCTGCGCTGGATGCGCCCTTTCCAGGGTGGCTCCTGGTCGTCAGTGTTTGGGCTCCTTCACCCTCCCGAGTCCCACGGGAGCCTCTTGTGTTCCTGGTGAACCCCTCTGCCCTGAAGAAGTGCCTGATGTTGTCTGGAAAGCTGGTGCTTCCCACTGGGGGCAGGGCAAACAGCACCCACTCAGACCAGGTTCTTTCCCTCCCAATTGACCGGGCCAGAAAGAACCATGCAGGGCGTCACCGAAAAGCAAATACGCCGCCAAGGAACACATTTCAAAGCAGCTGAGGACGCTCGGCCCTGCTTCTACTTTGGGGGAAACGTGATATGTGGTCTGCTTTCCCTCAAAGGCCCAGCCTCACATGGGTGGCCCTGCAGAACCAGAGGAGGGATAAAGGGACGTGGCCTGGGTGCAAGGGCTGGAGGCTCTGGGCTTGGGGAACTGCAGATCCCCAGGTGCGAGGACCCACTGGCTTCCCGTCCAGGTGAGGCCACACCTCTGCATGCTTCTCAACACAGGGGGACAGTCCCTGGAGGGGCAAGTGACCGCTAGCTTATGCCTGGGGCGGGGGACAACCTTGGCTGCCCCTTCTGGCCGGGAGCACACATGCTCTGCACCTCCTTTCCAACAAACAGCTCCGATGGAATCCCCTGGCGCTCATTCTCCTACGGGACTGCCCTGTCTCCACCGGGACTGCCAGGAGTCAGAAGGCACCCCAGTGGCCTGTGCCTTCCCCAGGCCCTCCTTCCTTATGGCAGCTCCTCCGAGCCTGTCCAAGAGAGGAGCCTCAGGACCTCGCCCTAGACCACAGCTAATAGGCCATGAACTTCTCAAGGGCAAAAGGGGGCTCCCAGGCCACTCGCTGACAGGATCCTCAACGTTGTGTGTCTCAGTGTTCCTCAAGGGCACTGACCCGAAGATAGGGCTCAGCCAGCCAAGATCACCCACTGCTCCTTGGTCAGGGCCCACCTTTACCCCCAGCCACTGGCCACCAGCGCCACAGCAGGAGGCGGAGACTGGCCGTGAGGTGGGCATCCAGGGCCTGCCCTTCCCCCACGGTGGCGGCTCCACTCTGGTCCCAGCTTACGAGCCAGGAACCCTGAGATTCTGAACTCTAGGGCGGCTTTCCAAGTCCTGAGCTGCTCTGGAGCTCACTGGAGAGACCCTCCCCCCCCCCCACCGTGGCTCAGCGTCACCTGTAGATTAAAACAGCTCTCTGCAGCCCAGGGGTCCCTCCACCACAGTAATCAGACCAGAATGAACAGGGACGTGCCTGGGAGCTGGGAAACACCTGAGACCAGCCTCAAGTTGTAAAGTAGTAAGTCACGCAGCTGGCACCGCTGCCCTCAGACATTTTTCCTTAATTGACTTGCAATCTTTCATTGCATCAATAAAATCACCTACACACCCCCAAACCCGCCCACGCAGGCAACCCAAGGTTTGGGTAGCTGGGAGACGGCAAGCAGGTATGAGGACACTGTCCACGGGGCACCAGGATGAAGAGATAAAGCCAGTCCCATGGGTTCTCGCCTGTTTAGAAGGGCTGCTGCGCTGGGTGCTTCTCTTGTACTTATTCAAACCCTGTGTTAGACAAACTCCTTGAGAGCTATTGCTGTATTGCCAACGAGGAAGCAGAGACTGTGCGGTGAGAGAAGCTCATCCAAGGTCATAGAGTGACCACGTGGTAGGCCAGGTCCGTCTCACACCAGCGGCTCAGCCTCAACCCCAGGGCTCACCGCGGACGATCACACGTCACTCCTACATCTCCTTGGGGATCAAACTGCACACACCTGACACTGACAGAGCGACAGATGCCACCTGCCCGGCCCTGGGACCCACCCACTGTGATGACAGACAGGTGCTCTCACCTCAGTAGGCTGAGGCAGGTCTTCAGGTGCCCCCTCTGACCCCAGCACTGGCTTGCCTACCAATTACAGATGATCGGCTGGGAATTCATAAATCATGAATCAAGAACCATCGTTTGCTGTCTCTCGTGGTAGAGATGGACCTTCCCTTGGGGGTCACTCTGGATTTTGAGGCCTTAAGGGTCAATCACTGGGGTGGTAACCGCCATGCAATGTAATCCCGTGGTACCAGGGAAGAGACAAAGCCCCTCCACCCTCCATTCATTCCTCCCAAGCTGAGACGTGCCCAGGGCCCACCCCAAGTCCCTCTGGTCTGCTGCTTGCCCCTGGAGCCCTCAGAACCATGGAGACGGGAAGGCTACATCCAGGCAAGTCAAAGCCCCCACAGGGGGAAAGTGACCCATGAGCACACAGCCCCTCCCCCAGCCACTCTCGGGGATACATACTCACTTTGTAAAGTCCTAAGACCCAGCTACACCCAGGGGCCCGGCTGATAAGAAGCCTGGTCCAGAAGATGTCAGCTTGGCCCTTGACCTCTGCTCTGCCCCTAAAAGGATTAAGCCAGGACTCCATGTGCCTTCCAGGACCGTCCTTACGAGGAGCAACCCGGAGGTGGCCTCTGGCCAGGCTGGGCTTGCTGAGGCACTGGAGCCTCAGGGCCTCGGGGCTGGATGAGCTCAGAGGACTGAGCTTTGACCGGCTCTGGGCCATGTGGACAAGACAGAGCCGGGGCCCAGGTGACCCACAGCTGTTCGGTGTCGTGGGCCTCTCAAACCCAGTCACCACCTTAGATGGAGGGAGGACACGGTCTGTCCCTTCTAAACAGTAACTGCAGAGACGGTCGGGCCATCAGGCCTCGTCGGAGGACAGAGCTCCTCACAGCAGCATCTTGCTAGAAAACACCCGCAGTGTGTAGCGAGTTACCATGTTTGTTTCCTTGAGGTTTCAATCAGCCTGGGGAAAAACCCGGTCCACGCCCTTCGCCACAAGTGCTGGGCAATCTCGCTAGGCCTGCGCGTAGAGCCCTGCCCAGACAGCCTCCTCGGCCACCTTCTTCCGTTACTGCGCAGAGATTCACTTAACAATTAGCTCATTAATGGTGCCGGATGCCAGGGCATCGCGGTGGGACACCATCCTCGTGAGTGTGTGGCCAAAACCAAAGGAAAAGCCACCCATACTGGCACCGCTGGGTCACTGTCTCCTCTCGGAAGAGGAGACGGTGCTTTGCCGCCCTGAGAGCATCGTCCCGGATGGGGGAGCAATCGCTGGTTCTCTTATCAACGCCAAACTCGGCAGCAACTCCAAGGACCACACGCGAGGCACACAAAGTCTGTTCTCCACCCATAGCCTCCCCCAAGCGGGAGGTGTTCAGAAATCCGCGCCCTGCCTGGAGCCCCGACACTGGCTGGGGAAGCCGAGCAGCCCAGACCGGTGTCTCCCCCTGGCCGGGGGCTGAGAAGGGATGGGCTGAGCCTCTGAGCCTCGGGGACTTCCAGGAAGGCCTTGCCCACGGCATGGGGACTGCCAGCGGAGGCCACTGGGTATTTCACTTGAGTTATTTCTCAAGTTCTAAAAATGTGTCCATGGCAACAACAGAAGGGGACGTTTAAGACAAATAAAGTGAAATAAAGATGAGAAAAGAACAAACGGATGCCAGGAGTCCGGCAGGCGCAGGTGCTGCAGCCCACACGCTGGCCTGGGTGCCACCAGCTTGCTTGTGATGGGCTCATGCCGGGCTGGTGGGACCAGTGGAGGCTGCAGTCAACCCACTAACAGCATAAGTCACCTGCCCCAACCCATCTCCAGGTGAGCATTTGGAGGGGCCTGGCACCCAGCAGGTGGGCTTCAGCACTGTCGGGACAGACTGGGGCCAGGGAACCCCTTAGAGGGGGTCCCAACCAAGCCGAGGACATCCCACTCTTCTTGGTGCCTGGAAGGGCCCTTCCTTCCAAAGCACAGGAAGCAGCAGCGGAACAACACTGGCCCTCCAGGCTCGCCGGGCCAAGGTCGACAGGGGGCCACAGCACACGCGTCACTAGGAGAGCAGGTAGGCCTACGCGTGCTCCACGCCCCAAGCCCTCCTGGGCTGCTGCCTCTCTGGTTGGCTAGCCACCTGGAATCAGATGGACCGACTCCACCAGGGCCCCTAAGGAACAGACAAGATGCCCTTCTCCCTAAAGGCCACTGGAAGAGCCTAGCAGACTCAGGCTTATTTTTCTAACTGTACTGCCTGGACCAAGGGCCCATAAAAACAAAATACCGCCCTGCTTCTTAGCTATGGCAGCCACCAAGGCCGGGATGGAGACGGAAGCGCAAGGCTTTCAGATAACTTAGTTTTTCCTGTGGCTCTAAAACCCAAAAGGAAAGTGACTCTTAAGGACCCTTTAACAGGCTTGCTGTCCGGCAGGCCAGAGGCCAAGCGTGCTGCCCTTAGGCCCCAGAGCAGCCAGGAAGCTAATTCTCCCAAGTGCAACAGCTGGTTGGACGTCCCCGCCCTGCTCTTTTCCTCTATAACTTTATGTCTAAAGCGATCCAGGCTCGAAGCCCAGTACACAGGAAAACACTAGAACCCATCACGAAGTCATATTTATTCCTTCAAATATAAAGCATTTAATAGACAACTCCCCAGCAGCAAAGCCGGTTAGGTTGAGAGGTGAGCTTTAAGCACCGTAGATGGAGGGGGAAGGGACCGGCTCAGGCCGGGCTGCTGGCGAGAGCATTCAGCTCCCCAGGCAGAGCCCCCTCAACTGAGAAGAATCTCCACTTCCCTGTGGACTTGGCAATGCCCATCGAGGGCTGGGCCAAGGAAGCAGCAGACACCCTGGAAAGGCAGTCAGCTGTCTGCTGCAGGAGAAGCCCAGCCAGGCCCCAAGCCTGCACCCGTGAGCTTATCAACTTCGACTGGATAAGACCCTGGTAAGAAATTTAACAAAATTTTTCGATGAGATGCAGGAAGTTGTCACAAGGTAGTAGAGCCTGTGAACGGGAGGGTGTAGGCTGAGGCATGATGGGGAGGGAACACTGCACGTCTACAGTGGACGCTCAATCTTTGGACATGTTGTTGAGGGCGGGAGAGATTCAGCTCATGATTTTGCTCAGAAAAAGGATTTCTTTGAGCAAAGGGCTCATTGGTCCCTTCTTAGGAGCAATGTGAATCTTTCAAGAGATCTCATTTCCCTCTTTACTTTGGCTGCTAGGAAGCTCAGAGTGAAATTCTCACCTGTCCTTGTGCACAGGACTGCAGAGAGTGCTGAGCTCTGGCCTTACCACCCAGCTTCATCTTTTCCTGTTCTTATTTTTCCATCCACTCAGTTTTACCCTTGTGTGTGTTAGAGCTCTTCCTGACAGCCAGGCTCAAATCCTCTTAGGACCAAAGAACATTTTACATTCCATTTAATCACACAGAAGAATTAATTTCCTTGACTCTCCCAGAGGGCAGCACAGTATACAGAGGAAAGGGGCTTGGCTCTGCAACAGAACAGCGTGGATCCAAGTGCAGTCCTGCAGGGCACCAGCTAGGGACAGGCAAGCACCAGTAGGTGCCCCTGGGGCCACACAAGCACTGAGCTTACCCATGTGTAAAGCCTGGGCCAGCCCATGGGATGTGGTCCTCAGAGCTCTCTGAGGGGGTAAGTAGGTCCATCTTCCCAATGTCACACCTGGGGAAGTGAGCCTCAGAGCACCTTGGGACTCCTACTCTGGAATCACCCTCTTCACTTCCTCTTGCTGACATGGACCCTGGTTTCCAGCATGGGCTGGTGTCCCCCGCCCTTCCCGGACGTCATACCACTGCTGAATTTCCCATGCTGTCCTAACGTGCTGTGCTTAGTGGTTCATCATGACACAGCGACCAAGCACAAGTTTGGAGTCAGACAGGCTGGCCCCAAATCCCTGTCCTGCTGTGTGACCTGGGGAAGAGTGCTAACCTCTCTGAGCCTCAGAATTTTCATCTTGAAAGGGGAAATGCCTACAGTCTTCCTGGGAATTCAGATGAGATAACTGTGGTCAAATGCTGCAGAATGGTGACATTTACTCTTATTTATTGGGCTGGTTAAGCCCTAGATGCACTCAAGGCTGGCTTCTCCAGCCCCAGTCCTGGTAGAGAGCAAGAGGCGTATCAGGAGCAACTTGGGGCCAGGGGCTCCCTCTGAGCCCTGCGGGGGGCGACCTTTTCCTACCAAGCCAGTATCGGGAGGACTCGCTCCCCGTCGGCCTCACCAGCACTGCACACAGCTGCGCTGGGAACACAGGCATCAGAGTGAGTTCGGGCTCTCCTCCCGTCCCCGGGAGCACAGCCCAGAGACCTCATTTACTAGTACAAACTCTGCACCAGAGTTTTCTCACCCAGCTCTCCCACGTTTAAACAAGAAGCTGTTCCGCTCACATTTGCAAACTCTTCCTGGGATCAGTTCTCAACCGCACTCAGATCGCATCCCCAGGAACCACCCACCCTCTCAGTGGGGACGAGTGTTTACAGGTTTGATTTTATGCTCTCCTAACAATTTGGCAAAGGGTGTTTTATTCATATGCTGAGCACCACTGTTTGGCTAAATTTAACTGCCATGTACCTTCCTGTTCCTTGAGCAGGAGGGAGCAAGTAAAAGTCCACAGTCTTGGGTTTTTCCCCCCCTTTACATGAAAAACAACTAAAAAAGTCCTTTGTGGAAGCCAGCCTCAGAGGTGGGTAAAACGCACCCAGCAGCACATTAACTTAAGTGCATTTAGCTTCTATATTGCTAACAAGGGCTAACCAGTTACGGATTAAAGCATTATTTACCTTTCCTAAACTTAAAAAACCCACGTACTAACTAGTAAAGAGCCTATCAAATAGCTTCAGAATTCTTGCCTTGTGTGACCTTAGCGACAAGAAATAGGTTCCAAACACCTGAGAATCTTCCATGTTAGTACATGTTGGTTTTTCTCTTTTAAAAACGGTGTTGGGACAACTGAGTATCCGTGGGCAGCAGAATGCGGTGGGACCCCTACCTTACTCCAGATTCAAGTCGACTCAGGATGGTTCAAAAGAACCTAAATGTAAGAGCTAACACTACACAAAACTCTTAGCAAGAAAACTGAGGCACAAATCTTCATGATCTTGGATGACGACACCAAAACCACAGCAACCAGCGGGGAAAAAAAAATAAACTGGACTTCATGATAATGAAAACTTCCGTGCTTCAAGGACAATATCAAGAAAGTAGAAAGACAACTGCAGAATTGGAGAAAATATTTGCCAATCAGGTGTCTGATGCCAAAAGCCAGTGAGGACTCCGGATTTTGCTTCCTGGGCCCCATGGCCCACCCAGGTCCACCCAGCAGAATGTAAGTTAGAGAAGCCCAGTGTCCAGTGGACACTGGACACTCAAGGGCAAGGGTCATGTGAAGAAGTAATGTGGCGAGGGGGTCTGTTGCCTTTGCCTTTTCTTGGGCAGATAAATGCACCGAGGCTCGCCCCACCTGTGCATCGGGCCCAGGCACTTGTGTCCCCTGGAAAATCTAACTGGCACCGTGGACGAGACTGCCACCTCTCCTAAGCATTTCAGAGAGGCAATCATCCCTGGAGGAGTTTGGGGTTGGAAAGAGATACTAATACACAGAACTGTTACCTAGAGACCAATGTCACATCCGACAGTCCACTTCCTGAAGGCAGAGGCCAGTGCGGCCCCGCTCTCTATTACTCAGAGCCACTCTGTAAAACTGGGAGACCAAACGCCCATCTAGAGATGAGAGGGCATGGCCGGCCTGTGCCGCTCAGGCCACACGAAGAGGGTCTGGTGACAGGAGCTCGGGCAGAGCTGGCCGGTGTCCAGCAACAGTCTTAGCCCCATCTTCCTCTGAGAGAACACAGATCAGTTCCTTTAAACTAACTCGCAGGAAAGCACAGCAAGGAATAGCTTCATTAACCACCTTCTCTGCGTCTCACATCACATTAGGCAGAAAACCTACAATGACCTCAGAGCCTCCGAGTGGCCGGGAGCCCATTTCACCCATAAGGGGCGGGGTATTCCCAGATTATTAGGCAGAGAACTGGGGTCCAAACCCAAGTCCCCACAGATCACACTCCTTGTACGATCACTGATACACACCCCTGCCGAGGGGGTCTGAGCCATCAGGGTTAGGGGTGGGGTGCCACAGAAGAGGCGTATTGACAGAAGGGGCCAGATACCCAGTTCTGTGAAAGGCCCGTTAAGCTTTTCTGTGACTCAGGCCTGGCAGCGTGGCCCTCTGCCCTGGCACAGATAGCAGCTGGGACGCCTCCAGGCCACCAGACCACAGCTTACCTAGATGCTGTCCTCCATGGACAGGAGGACCAAGTCCACACCCAAAAGGTCAGAGCAGGCTGCTTTGAGGGACAGATCGCTGTGGGATAAGCCCAGAGTCTCTGAGCTGAGTGCGCCAAAGCCAGAGTCCTGCCTCCCGGCCTGAGAAGTAACCAAGGAACAATGACAGTGATAAAAGCACCACTTTCAAAGCTGGCCCAGCAAAGGGGGGCACCCTAAGTGAGGAAGGGAAGAAGCATGAACCAGGCAAAGGGCGACCTTGGACTCTAAACCCGCACCCAGCGGCCAGCCCGAAAGACCCTCCAAGTGCAAAAGCAAACCAAAAGCCTGTCGATTTTATCGACCTTGGACTTATTTCAGGTGTTTTACTTGGAATGGCCTAGCTGTCAGCACCTTGGAAGTACGTGGCTCCTTCCCGGGCTCCATCTGGAAGGGAGACTGCTGCGGAGAGGGGCCCCGGCCAGAGGAGGCGGCGAGTCCTGCTGGGTGACCCTGGACGAGTCCCCTGCCAGCTCCACGTGGCTAGGATTTCCTGACCGTGGAGGTACATCACTCTTCAAGAAAGCCCGTTCCAGGGAGTCACTGGGCAACAGCCAGGACCGCGACAGCCCTCATGGGCTACACCTACACGTACAACCACCCTCGGGCTGGTTTGGGCAGCGTCCTCTCCCTTAGCCCCACCACAACGCTTGCAGTTTGACGGTCATCCTGGAGTTTGAGCTCTGCCCTCAGTCTCCCCTGCCAGTGCGCTCACGCTCCTCGGGGATGCTTCCCCGAGTGCTGCAGGCTCCCCACGTGTGTCCCTATCCTGGCCCTTGTTTCACACTGCAGTAACTGTTCTTTTATGTATTAACTGGGCGGAGGGTGGGGGGATGCACCTGAAGCCCAGGCTGGGGTGCATCCACTTGTGAGCACCAAACATCTGACCCCCAGCCCAGAACACGGCAGGGGCTGGAGCAGTGCTGAGGGGATCAGCCCCCAGGGGTCTGTGCTCAGGAACCCTGCCCTGGACCGCAGCCCGGGAGAGGTCTACTTCCTTTACACATCTCCCTGGGCAGGCTGCAGGATTCTGACAACGGAAGAGCTGGTGTCACCATCCCATTGCTCTGCAGGGCCAGCTCAGGGGCACGGTCCCCACATACTGACAGGCAGGGGGGTCTGGCTGAGCCCACCCTTCTTGGGTGGGCTCTGCTTTGGGGGTGGGGAATGGGTGTGATCAGGTGGCTTGGCGGGAGGGTGTCTTTGGGGCCTCATGGTGGCCTCCTCCAGGCTGATGGTTTGAGGGTCATGACCCTCAGAACCAGTGAATCGTCTGGACCCCATTCCCTAGCACAGATCTTCATTGCAGAGGGACCTTCAAAACCAAAGGCAAGGACACGGGCGGAATCACCAGGCATGCGTGGGCCTGACAGGAAGGAACAATCCTCCGTTCTGATTCTGATGGGACTTCCTACCCAGGAGACCCGGCATGCACTCCCACGGTGCTGGAAACCAGTGCCAAGATATCAGTATCACATCCAACACTGCCACGCAAGTGACCAGCTCTGGTGACAGATAACACTGTGACACCACCAGCCTCTCTCCCACACCCCCAGTATAAATGGGCTGCAGACACCCCTGTCCTGTCCTGTCCTGAAGGGTCTTCGGGCAGTGCCCCCGGCAACTAGATGGGGGTCACGGATGCACTTAATCGAGAAAAATGCCTGGAGGGAAACTGAAAAGGGCCAGAAAGAGAGCGGGCTGGGGCTGCATCTCTCACGTTGGAAGCTCTGAGGCCCCTGCAGCCCGTGTGTGGCGCTGTATTCGTGGAGGACAAAACCGTGAAGATGGCTGCAGCACTGCTGTTCACGCGATGCATCCGGCTGCACCCGGCATAGGGGGGACTCGGGCGACGGCAAATCCTTGGCCGAGGTCGACACCATGTGACATGGGGGGGGGGGGGCATCGCTGGGTTAGAGCCGCTGCCAGAAGGTTCCGCAGCTTGTGCCCCAGTCGAGCAGGTCAGTGTGTAAACGACAGCAGGTCCACTGGGTACCGATACTCCCGTGGGTCTGACGTGCGGCCCCACTCATCCCGCATCACGGGGGCTGGGGGCTGCCCTGGGGCCCGTCCTCACCTGGTCACCCTCCACTGCCCGGTCCATGGACTAGCAAACAGGAGCCTGGTATTTACAGCAACAAAGCCAACCAAGATGAAGCAGGTAGTTCATGGACCAAGAAAAGCAAATATAAATTATCTACTCCAGGATGTGTTGTACAACACAGGGAATATAGCCAATATTTTGTAATAACTGTAAACGGAAAGTCACTTTTAAAAATGTACAAAAGATGAAAAAATTAAAATACCCAAAGCATATAAAAATAAAACCAAGCACTTAAAAACAAACAACCCACCCACTGCAAACACTCAGCTCACCACTCCAAAGGGAGAGAGGAGATAAGCCCAACTCCTGGCATCCCCTGCCCCTCCAGATCAGAGGGAAACACGTGAGTTAAGCGTAAACCAGAATGAAGATTTATTCATGCTGGTTGTGCCGCAAATGTCCAAGGCGGCTCGACCTGGATTTAAAGATCGCAGTCTCCCGTTTCAGCTCAGCAGCCACAGCGGTAGGGCTGCCCCTGTGAGCTTCAGGTTTCTAGACCCGAGGTCTGCAGTGGTTCCCTTAACCGTGAATGTTATGGACTGTAGGTTCCGACAGATCCCAATCTGGCTATTGACTTCATGAAATCTGCCACACAAAATGCCATGTATCCAGGCTCAAAGCTCCCGGGGAAGCCAAGCTCCTACCCCGGTCACTGACACACTGCTTTCGGGGGAGGGCTATGATGACACACTGAACGTTCGAGAAGGAATGAGAGGAACCACTGCTACGGGACAGATCATCTGACAGAGAAATTTTTTTGCTGGCAGACTTCCGACTGCAGACTTCTTGGCACTGGCTTGCTGCCATGCAAATGAAACAAAAATCAATATCCCTCGGTCTGCAAAACCGTGTGTTAACAATCACACTCCAAACAACTTAAATAAGATCCCTCACCCCCGTACCCAAATAACAGCGACTGTTTTTGTTAGAAGGCAGTGCAAAATAAACAGAAAAAGAGAAGAAAAGAAGGCAATTTAACAGGTCCTCCTTAAGCAAAACCTTTCCGGGACTTCAGTGTGGAGATAATCTTTCTGTGATTATGACCAAACCCTCCCGTTGCTTAGCAACACATAATTAAGGAATATGTTTTCAGATCCGCTTTGCAAGCCCAGCCATTATCAGATGAAATTACTGAAGCAACAAATGTCATCGCCATGCAAATTAGTTGGTTGCAAAGAAAGAATGTTTGACTGTGAAGGGGAAGACACAGGGCCTGGGAAATATTGTCTGACTTTCCTCCTGTCACACACTGATTAAAAAAGAAAAAAGTCAAATAAATTTTATGATAAGACTTAAAAAGAAAATCCACACATGAGACAAAACCACAATCTACAGGGAGAGACAACAGAAAAATCCAACCAGCGCCCCTTTGGAAATAAGAAAGAAACGTGTGCGGAGGTCGGCATGTAAAGCAACAGCCATGTCGGTCTGTGAGTCGCCAAATCATCTGTGGCTTCACCAGTGTAACAGATAATAACCCTAATGCAGTATCGCAGAGCTGCAGGAGGGGGCTCCCAGCCCCCGCCCATGGCTATTGAAGGGGTATTTGCAAAAAGGTACATCTCATTTTTACCACGATTTTCGTCCCACCATCTCCACCCTATGATGCTAGTTATTCAGGAAAAAAAATTCATTTAAAAAAGATTCAGTTTTCTAAACTATGTTGGGGAGGACGGGGGAAAGAAAGGAAGAAAGTTGATTTACAGCTTAAATGGCCAGGAAGGATTCCAGAGTCGAAATAAAAATTCTTAAGTGTTGCTCAGAGGATGCCCACCTGGAACTTTATCCAGACGCCCAGGGAAACACATGCATTCAATCACACTCATCTCGTGTTTTGAAGAGAACAGCTAGGATCCTTCTCTCTTTCCTCAACTTGGAAATATATTCTTCCCTACAAGTAAGAAGAATTCCCAACCGTGTTTTCCAATATGTGAGGCTAAGTCTGTTTCTGAAACAGGGAGTTCTAAGGGGTTTCAACATCTTGCCCTGTTTAACACACAGTTCTGGAAGCACACCCGTTTTTAGCTCTGCAGCGATTAACTCTACCTCTGATACCGTGTAGACCCTTCAGAGGTGCGTTTCCATGCTATAATGCACTTCTAACGGCAAGTGAACGATGAACGATTTATGGGAGGTGGTGGACAAATATCCCACCTTCTCCAAAGCCACAGCCACTGAATGTGAACTGGAGAAACTGCGCCCGCTCGTGAGCTGAGGGTTTCATCCTGTTCTGAACGATTTCTGGGTTTCTCCCATAAACACAGTTGTGTTTCCTTACTGTAAAGGGAAATCCACAAATCAGCTTGAGCTCAACTAGAGAAAAGGGGAGGCAATGCCATCCCAGTGGGTCAGCCTGAACCACAAATCGATTTCACCCAAGAGAACGCTCGCCGCCTGGCGAGCTGGCCGTGGCGCCCGGTTTGGCGGAGTGTGTGTGTAAGCGAGAGCAAGTCCAGGGGAGGGGTGGTCTCTCCGGGCTTGGCCAGAGAGAAACAGGAACACGAGGACCTACTGTCCCGTGCTCAAATCTCTGCCCCCACTGTCCCCTCCACGTCCCAAATGAGGAAAGGCAGGGAGGGGGTGCATTACTTGGTTCTGGTGCAAGCATGGTGGACACGATGATGGGGGCCCCCGTCCGCCGGGCTACCTTCTGGTAGGGCGAGCGGGGCGTGTGGAGGCTCTGGCTGGCCGGCAGCAGGGTGGAGGGCTCCGGGGGGAGGCTGGGCTTCCGCAGGAGCTGGGGGCTGCTGTGGGAGCTAGGCAGGGGAGACGCCACCGCCCCACGCTCCCGCTTCAGCAGCTCCATGGGCACCGTGTACGCTGTGGAGTAGGCAGTTCTGGGGCCCGGGTTAGTCAAGGCCACCCCGGCCTGCGGGGGGTACGTAGGGCCCAGCCGCGCTGTCAGGGCGCAAGGGGTGGGAGAGCTGTACCCAGAGTTGGAGGGAAGGTGGGGGACTTGGGCGCCCACCCCCGGGGCAGAGTAGGTAGCCGCGGTCTCCAGGAGATGCTGGGATGGCGCGCTGGAGGGGCGGCGAGTAGGATCTGCAGCTTGCGGGGAGGTCGCCTGCCGGGGCCCCGCCGGCTGGGGCCGCAGGGCCGAGGCGTCCAGGCCAGACAAGTCACCGTGGAGCTCACTTCGGTGGCTCAAGCTGCTGGAGCGCGTCCGGGGCAGGGAGCCTCCCCGGCCCTGCCTGCGCAGCTGCATCTCCGTCCTGCAGCTGCTGGCCAGACGGCTCAGGACGCGGGCCTGGCCCAGGTTGGGCGCCACACACTTGATGTCTGCATCCTCCATTGTGGACAGGACGGCCGGGGAGTCGAAGCCCTGCTGCAGCAGGGCCACCAGGGTGGCCTCGGCCACGCCCTCCGCCCTCAGGAAGGCCAGGAACTCGGGCATCACACTCCTCTTGCTGCCGCCGGGCCCCCGGTAGGCGGACAGGTCGGCCTCGCAATTCTCATAAGGCGTCCTGGGGTAGACGCTTTCCCGGGCAGGTCCGTAGCCTCGGTTCAGGGCGCCCGGGGCTGTTCCCAGGCTGGTATCGGAAGCAGCAGCCGCTCCAGGGTCCACGACCAGGCACGTGGGGGCCGCCTGCCTGGCAGCGGTGGCGGAATCCATAGGCCTCTCGCCCACATCGCTGTAGGCCTGGCTGGCAGGGTAGGCGGGCGCCTCCGCCCCAAACCTGCTGTCGGCCAGCTCCCCCGAGTACCGCGCAGGCAATGGGGCCTCGCTCTGCGATCGCTGTCCCTGAGGGATCATTTTACCTCCGGGATCCCGGTACAGGTGACCGGTGTCCTGCAG
Source organism: Monodon monoceros (assembly GCF_005190385.1). Lineage (NCBI taxonomy): Eukaryota > Metazoa > Chordata > Mammalia > Artiodactyla > Monodontidae > Monodon > Monodon monoceros. Next base: position 75,205,886 of record NW_021703781.1, read on the forward strand.
GACAGGGGCCCGGCCTTGCACTGGCTCCCATGTCATCCTGCTACCCAGCGCTCCATAACCGGGCAGCAGCTGGCCAGCTCCCGGGTCGTGATGGTGCTGAGGCTCTCTGGGGGCCCGGGCGGCTCCGGCCGGGTCGCTGTAGTAATCCCGCGGCAGCAGGGCCCTGCGAGCTGACATCACCGCCTGTCTGCTGTCGTAAAAGGCAAAGTTGGGAACAGAGCTCTTCCTTCCGTCCACCGAGTTGTAGAAGGCCTCCCGGTAGCGGCAGGACTCGGCGGCCCCGGGCATGGCGACATCCTGCAGCCCAGGGTTCGGCCGCTCGTACCAAGGTCCCTCTCCGCCTCTGTCCGTCAGGGAGCTTCTCCTCCCCAGAGCCTCAGCGATCTCCCAGGGGCCCTCGTACCACCCGGCAGCATCCCAGCTCTGAGATCGACCCATATTTATATGCCTGCTGGGAACCGGCATTGGAAAAAAAAATGACTACGGCCAAGGCAGAGGAGGAAGCCTTTCTTTACGGATCTTCAATTACATATATCAAACCCAGACCCGGCTGTATTCTATCCCTTCCAAGACAGCAGGAACAACCAACTGTGGGTTTTCTATTTCAAAGTATGGCCTAAATTATTAATCCTCCGAAACCTTAGTAGACAAAACACAACACTCACGGTAACTTTGCCTCACTCTCCAATGGTAGCGCCAGAGGTCTTTTCTTTACGGCTCAGTCCCAGAAAGGAGGCTGCATCCAGCCCGCCGGGCCCCCCTCCCGGCTGGTGCGCTCACATGGACCTCGGCTCTCTCAGCGTGCGGATTAGGAGCTAAATAAAACCCCGAAAGCTTTTGTTCCATGTGACGTCTCGTTAGCCTGATGAAACCGGCTGTGGGCTCCAACCAGGCCTCTCGACCCGCAACTGGGACTTATTTTCACACTGAAGCTCCGGCTTATCTCCCCCGTCCTCACCAGGGCACTTTTTGGACGAGTACTCCCTCCCCCTCCCGAAGGTGCCCCCACCGCCGCCTCTGATCGCCTAACAGTGACAGGAGGAAAATAGAAAAAGACTGCTTTAATGTCGATTCACTCTTAATCTACCCTGATGAAATGTTAATCCATTGCACACGGCTAAGAACAAATTAAATGTGAACAGGCAGGCGGGATAAAAAGAAAAAGTCTTGCACAGTTCTAGAGCATGAGATTCCCCAAGAGATGGGCCAGGTCTGCAGCCCGACGCTTTGCCAATATTGAAATCTGGCTTTGAGATGACTCTGGTTACGAATCAAACGAGTTATTACATTGCTCAAGTCCAAATGGATTCTTTACCGTATTATCATAAAACACGGATCCTTTCATACTGCCCGGAAAAACAACAACGGTGACAGAAAAACAACCCATGCGTGTAATCTAGAATTTATCATTGTAAGACTGCAACAGAGGTCAACAACTAGACCCCAACATTATGAAGCAAAGCTGGGAGGGAGGAGGCTGCATTTGAGGCGTGTCTTCGTTTAAATCTGTCTGCGAGGAAAGCAGAATTCTAGCAAGCTTGGCCTGGCTCAGATCTCGGGGATCATTTTCCATGTTCCCATAGATTAAGGTTTTACATAGTCCTCCGGGGACTTTAGGTGCAATAATACAAAGAACAGCAGTTATTTAGATAAAGGAAAGCTCCACACAGGAGCATTAAAATATTTTCTTAAACATACAGGCAGGTCCCCGAGAAGCACCACCACAGACTGGACCGGGATCTTCCAACTGCAGGTTCCACGACAAAGAATTCACAACGGAAACAAAAGCTGGGAATCGTGAGGCTGCAAGGGCTGTGTGCAGTTAGAACGTTAAAAAATGGGACAATTTGCATATTTGCAGCCATTAAACTTGAGTGTTTCGTCTTCACCCATACGTCCCTCAACCTAAGATGCGACTAGAATCTTTAGCTAAAGAGAATTAACTGTTTAAAAAAGAAAAAATTTTTTTTGAATGAGCAATACTGAAAATTTACTGTGAAGAGGAAAGTGGGTAGAAATCCATTTCTGGGAACTAGAGGCACACGGTAACGCAAGACAGTTTAAAAGGGCAGTGTCCCCTCATCCCGAGCAGTACATATATTAAACTTTGGGACAAGCTCTGTTTAAACCAATGTTACTCCCCAAAGAGCACTGGTCCCCAAAAGCCAGAGCTCTGTGTCTCCCAACTGACTACTGAGGAACTGGCCCAGGCGCTGCCTGGGGACACAGCACAGGGACCCCAGTCTGCTGCTTGAACACAAACCATGGCCTCTATTTCTGACCCAAAAATGCCAATAGGGCCTCAAGTGAACTGGGAAAAAGCCCTGGCAGATGGCAAAGAGACTCAAATCCTCCCCCAGTCCCCTCCGTCTCCTAGGATGCATGACTGGAAAAACAGAGAAAAATGAACGAGCCACACTGCAAAACGTTGGGTTTCCATGTATGAAAGCAGACTGCTGGTGCCAATTTCTCTAATTCCTCTGCTGGCACATTTGCCATCATGGGCTGAAAGGCCCGGGCAGAGGAGACAGAGGCAACGGGCCTGGCCACAAACAAGACAATGTTTACACGTCTCACCAACAGCCTGAGGATATGTCCACTTAGAAGATACATCAAAAAGGACAGGAAAACGTTAGAGCCCCAAACTCAATGGAAACAGGACTATCTGGTTACAGCAGATCCCTTCCCGGCTCTGTTGGGCAGACGGGTTTTCTCTTTGGGGCACTGTTCAGAGCCAGGCGCAGCTTCCTCCCCTCCGGAAAGGAGAGGGTGGAGAAAGATGTGGCAGTCTCGGCGGTAACCCTTCTAAGGACGACAAGCAGACAAGACTGTGTGAAAACAAGCCTGGTGTACGCGTCAGGCGGGACACACCTTCGCCCCAGAAAAGACACTAACCTGATGACCCCTCCGGCAGCTCCAGCCCCCGCTGCCTTGTCACCCCCCTCTCCCGGTCTTGGCTCTTTTGGCCAAGAGGGGCCTTTGAGGCCTCCTAGTGGGGGTTCCATCCCATTGTCGCTTTCCCTGCCACCTCCCTCCTTCCACCACTGGTCAGAGAACACGGCTAGCTGGGCAGGAAGGGCTGCAGCGGTCCTGCCTGACCCTTCGAGGTGACCAGAAAACAGGGCATCTTTGACATCATCTTTTCCTTACAGGATCCTCATTAGAGGGCTTCAACATTTGTTCAGTCTGTACCAGGCCTTGTGCTGGGTGTTTTGCCCATAAACGATTCTACAGGCAGGAGTGATTATGTCACATCCCAGCTGCTGGGATGCAGAGCTTGACTTGGGTACCTGGCCCAGGGCCACAGTGCACAGGACCCAGCTCAAACTCCAAAAGCCAACGCTCTGCTTTCTGGAATTCCCTGCACCGACCTGGGGTAACAGTCCTGCTGGTGCTGGACAAGGGGAACCTCTTTAACAAAGTAATTCTGTTATTTTCCTAAGGTTCCCCAAAACCCCAAATATAAATGTCACTTATAAAATTAACCACTTGAGTATCAGAAAGTAACTCCTAAACAGACAACTGCCTCAACTTCTCGAAACAAGGTGCAGTGGGCCCTTGCCAGAGTCAGGGCCCCCAGACTTGAGCCAACAGATGGCACCAGCCTAAGGCGTCATCAGTATTATACCATCTCGAGGCTTCCTTCTTCTTCCTTCCTGTCATAAAGAAACACAACATGGGGTGGCGTTAATGCTACAAAACGCCACTTGTGGTGCAGACATGTCCCTTCAGAAGTTATCTGTGCCGAATCTTTTTGCAGCGGGGTAGCTGTTGGTAACTCACCCAGATTACGGATGAACTGAAGCAGTTCGAGCCCTCCACTTCAGCAGGACTACCTAAGAGCATGCATACCCCATGGCCCCTAAGAAACAAGGAGCAGGTTTTTGAGAAGGTGTGAAGGTGTAATGCCAGGGGCAGAACAGCAGTGAGCAGAAGAAGCTTCAGGGAGGCGTCACCCTCCACCCCAGAACGAGGAGGTCCAGGTTCGTTTCCATCAATTTCCGACCCATTCTGCTTGGAAGCCACCCAAACTCACGCAGCCTCAGCTTTGCAATCCGCCAAATATTATGACAGATGTTTTCCTGTGTTAGGTAAAAACACCCGTAACTGGACCTGCTCTTTTCTAAACACTCTGGCAGATTTTTTTTTTTTTTTTAAATCTCATGCACAGTCTTTAGGAAAGGGCTGATTTTCTGAAAAATCTCATGTTGACTAAATAAAGCGAGATGGGACCAATATCTGAAAGATTAATGAGTCTCTCAGACTTAACTTTTTAATCCTGCAAAGAGTCTCACTACAGAAAATTGCATAAAGGAAAGAGCCATCTTCTGAAAACTGAGGAACAGGCAATCCAAATTCTCTTGCAGACAAAATAAACCCAAGGTAAAGCTGATCCTATAGAATCATCTGAACAGGAACCTCAAGGTTATAAGCAACACCCCCCAAAGCCGATTGCTGAATTCCCCGGGCAACATGAGGCATCAATTCACGACTGTAGAGACCTGAAAAGTCTGAGATGACCTAGACAGTTCCAGAAAAGCAGGGAAGGAAATCCAGGAGGCGGACGACCATCCATCCCTTCCACCGAGCAGTCCTCGGGCAGACTGCCCACAAGCATTTCATGTTCTGATCGAGACGATGACCTGGGAAATTGCTTGAAAAGAATGGGAAATAGAAGGACTGCTCTGGGGTCTAGTCCTCACTTCTTTCTTTAAAACAAAGAAAATAACAACAATCAGGCATATGGCGGACTCAGCGAATCTCAAGGCCAGACTCACATGAAGGTCACTGGGTCTAACTGCCCGTCCCGTGACAGCTGTGCTGTTTCCGCCGGCCTGGCGGCAAGGGATGCTTACCCCTTCTTAGGAGGAGACTCTGGAGCATTACTTGGCCGGCCTTCCCCGTGCCGGACCAACACTAGCCTGAGGCTTTCCATCCCCTGGCTCTCCAGTCCTTGGGGCCAGGAGCCCAAGGCAGCTCTGAAAGCAAAGGCGGAAATAAGAAAGCCCCCGAGATGCCTCCCTGCGCCTGCTGTTTGCCAGGACGAGGCTGCTGCGGCGCGCTCGCCCTCTGCCCCCCACGGGGCAGCATCTCCTGGGGGACACTGCTGAGGTTAGTGGGTTACACTCTGCTTTCCGGCAGAGATGGCCAAAAATAGGCCCATGACATCCCACTTCCTACTTTTAAATATGTACAGGCTGTGTTGGGTTTTTGTTTCTGTCAAGTGCTTTAGAATTTATGTTTAAAAACAGCTTTCTGCCTTTAAAAAAGTTTTCTTTCCTTCTGTCCCCACAGTGTCCCCTACCAAAGCAACTGACTTGGCTAGTCTGAATCAGAGAGGGGGACACAAACCCCAAGTACACTAGTAAAACAGCAAATAGGGTCTGGCAGGGCTTTAAGACAGCCTCCGTCTAAGTGACGTGAATACAGAGACAACATCAGCGGAACCGACCAGACATTTCAGGCATCCCAGGATCGACGCGGCACCACAGGCTCTTGGATGCAGGCTTTGGGCTCCTAATTTCCAACCTGGAGCGGGAGGCTTTACATTATCAGCACAGCCCTCCAGAGAAAACCCAAGCCGCGAGGTGGGGCCTTGCAACCAAATGAGCTGCCCTCTGAACAGCCCCAGGCCTCCCGTAACTCACGATTTAGCCATTTTCAGTGAAAACAAAGGCTTGCGCATCGCTCCTGACTTGATTTTTTGACTGGATGATAAAACTTAGTGAGAGCCGCATTATGAAAATCAGGCTTGATTCCCACATGTTATGGGATTAAAAAGTCTCTTTTATGGCATGTTTTGAATGTGCCGGTGAAGCAGAAAGTGTGAGCTGAGACCCCAGGTCGGACGCAGGGCCTGGGCAAAGCACAGGGCAGAATCTACCTGCAAAGGCTTTCCTGGATCCTTGACAGCACCTGGCGCAAAGTCCGCCTCAGGCTGGTGCTCAGTGACCTCTGCTTCCCTCCAATAACAGCTCTTCCTGCAAAGTCTCAGCATCTCAGGTGACCCGACTCCCCTTGACGTTGCCACTCTCACCCCAACACACTCCTGTGTTATGACTCCTCATCTCTGTTGGGTTCTGAGTATCAGGAATGGCTTCCTCTCACCTTGGTTGATGCCCCAGTCATTTCCATCCGCCAGGGCCCAGCTCAAATAACCCACCTCCAGGAAGCTTCCTCAGTCCCCTGCTGTCACTCTGTCCCCAGTCCAAAGAAATCTGCCACCTATCAAAGGCGAGAGTACCAAATAATCCAGGGAATGAATCCACCTGCAGAGGCATCCCATGGTTTTCTCACTAAGGTGGCAGAGCCCTGTCCCCTCCTGCCGTGTCCCTCTTGCATTCATCATGGGCTCATTTGTTTGACTCACGGGCTGTAAAAACTGACCTGTTGAACAGGACTCTGTACGAGGAACAGGACTCGGTGGCAACAGCCAGTCTTCGCCCTCAAGGAGAGTATGTTGTGATGGAGAAAAGGACAGAGAGGTGCACACGATCACCAGGGAGCCCTGACCCACGGCCGCCCCAGCCTCTGAGCCCAGGTCCAGGCTGAAGCAAGCACAGCCCCTCACTTGCAAGGACTTGGGCACAGTGGGCATTGAGCAGAGACAGCAGAGGAAGACGACAGCCCCCAACGTCCGACACTACCTGGCAGGGACCCACACTGTCCCGGCCCGCAGCGCTGTTTCTCACCCGGGCCCTGATCGTACAGTAAGAAGACAGGCTTTAAAGACCTTCTGAGGACAAGAAAGGACTGATCGTCCACACTGTCTGTTTCACCCATTCCAGAGTGCGAACAGGAAGGGAGGACCCTCTTGTTTCCCAGGAGTTGGGAAACAAGCTGATGGGTGTTCCAGCCCCTCTGATGTCCACGCAAGAAGGACAGGAAGTGTGGAGACGGCGGCGAGCGGGTGCACAGCGATGTCCAGAACATGCTCCTCCGGCCACTGCACAGCCCCACTGCTGGTACCCAGGAGGTTATTCCCCGGACCTGGAAGGGGAGCCCGCATTTCAAAAGGGCCACCCGAGGCCTCTCTGGAGACGGAGGGCACGCCTGAGCTCTAGAGCAAGGGAGTTCATCAATGTTCAGGATGCTCATCAAATAATGGTTTGGTGAGCTGAGTATAAGTCAGTCAGGACAGGAGGCTCACTCCACGCCTGTCATTTGTAAGGTTCTGGAAAAGGGATCAGAGGGTGGGAAGCTGGCAGCAAAGCGCACCTTGGAGTTCTGGCATCACGGTCACCCCAAACACTTGTGATTAGGTTGAGCTGTGTGGGACAGCCTCTGAATTCACGTGGGGCACCATTTGCGGGCCTCCAGCTCTGCAAAGCCAGGTCACTTTGCTGTTCTCAGACCTACTCTGACAAAGGAGGCTTGGCCTGGAGGTGCTGGAACCCTGTGAGGTGTTCGTTAGGCCTGGAGCAGACCTCTTTCCTCAAAGTTGCAAATGACCAAAATGAAACACACCCTGAGCAAAGCAGACGAGGTAGGCAGCTCACACTCGAGAGGCGTGATCCCAAAGGGCACAGAGACAGGTGTCGCCCACCTGGGGGAGAGCGTGACCCTCCCCGGTGGGCGCGAAAGCCAGAGCAACAGCTGCAAAACAAAACCCAGACACTGACAAACACCCACACCCGGCCATGGACTAAAGTCACCACACCCCAAACCCCAAAGTGGAAACACAGCAGCCTTAACAGGCTGCTTTTAAAAATGTGGGGAGTTTAAAAAAATCCACCAACGGAGGTGAGAGCCCATCGGCAAGTCAACAAGTGCAAAGAGTAGCTTAAATCTGCATTTCACAGATGAGGAACAATGGAGAAATAATACAACATGGAACCTGGCTCTCATCTGCAGAAAGCTGAGGGCCGGGTGTGGGTGCTCCATGGGCCCAGTCCTTAGGTGACAGCGGGAACCCCAGGGGAGGGGCCGCTCTCCAAATTTATCTTAAAACCAGGGCCTGATATTTATCCCTCACAAACAATGTCTACGAAGTTTCAACTTGGCCATTCCCCCTGCCTTTTCTGATCCTTTACCTGAGCACGACGTAGCTTCATTATATTCATTTATACTACAGAGTTTTAAGTCATGTCTGGTTGACTACTGTATATTTACATAGCTAATGTAATTATCACTAATCACGTAATTACTGGAAATGTACATAATTGCCTCATCCAAACATATAATTATAATGTATAGCAACATCATGAATCCCATTTTTAAGATCTACATTTTGGGGCTATTTAAAGACATTTATTAGAAATAATTGTGGACTGCCTATAGATGGTCTCGACGCTGTTTCGTGGTAAGGTGCTCCGAGTGCTTTAAAAAACAAAACAAGTAGTGATTCTATAATGCATTTTTTTTTAAGACGGGTGAAACAAAAAGCACACAAATAAAAGACAAAATGATCCTGGCCTGAGTCTATAGATTATGCTCTTCCCGTGGGGAAATACAAGTCAGTCCTGCCCTGTGGGCTCTGATGGGTGTGAGCCAGGCAATGAGATCCGCCCCCCACCCCAGTCCTCCCTGCAGGGAGCACACAGCTGGCCTGGACACCCTCACCACTTCCACCACCTCGACGACCTAGAAGCTCTTAGACAACATCTTTGCTTCTTGAATATTCTGGGACCATGAATGAACTTTCTTGGGGGAACGGTCCACTGAGACGTACTTTCACAATGGCGAGCTCATCCCACTAAGAAGAGCACAGTGACACTGGGAAAAAAGTCTTCTTCCACCTCATCCCTGCAGCATTTTCTGACTTTTCTCGTCCTCTTGGGGACAAAGATTCCCAGGATTTATAACTACGTGTTTAATAGACACCGGTTTATTAGACAATTTAATAGACAATAGAGGCTGGCCTCTATTTCTCCCACATCCATCCAACCAACCCGCCCATCTTCCTCACCGCCTTTTATTCTCTGTTCTCATAAGAACATCCCAAAGGTGAGGAATGTTCAATTCGACTGTTTATTTAAAAGGAGGTTCATATCATTTCTTTTTTTCCTGCAGAGGAAAGAAGTCCTCTCCTGAATTATGTGATGAAGGGGACTGATCACAGCTCAGCTGATATAATCCTCAGGACCATTTTTCCACACATATAAGACATTCAAGCAAAATGAAGATGAAATATCTACTTTTTTTCCAAATTACGTTTTCAAAAGCAACAGGAAAGAATGGTGTTTAGTGATTTATTGTACCATAACACACAATAAGGTGTTGTAACAAAAAGTCATCAGCGAGCCCATTGTGGTATATTACAGTTCTACAAACCTAGGCTCCAGAAAATGCTTTTCTGGGTTACTTTCGCAGTGATGAGGGATAGCAAGCCCTCTTCTCCGGCCAACGAATACTTGGGGCAAATCAAACCAGCTCTGCCATGATGCAGTTACATATTAAAACTCTCTGACTGGTGCAATTCATAAATGCAATATTTCAATTATGCCAGCAAACTAAACACAGGGGAAAACCAAGACCTACATTGTACAACAAAGAGAAGAGACTGCAATTTGGTCTGACCAGTCTATCAGCAGACTCTGCTCCACAAAACCTTCACACAACAGCACTCTAGGACTATTTGATATCAGGCATCAGGAAAGAGCACAGAACAAATTACAAATATCAAAACAGAAGGATTGCTTTAAGAAAAAAATCTGGCTTTTAAGTCAGCTTGAAAGACCATTATTCTAACAGAGTTGGATGGAGTCCCGAAGACTTTGGGTGGCGAGAAGCGAAGCTATCCTCTATACTTTGCTTAATCTCGAGCAGAAACATCCCCTTAGAGGTGCAAAGGTGCAGACAGATTCTGGGCACATGAAGACTGATGGACCGGGTCACAAGGGGACTGCAGTTCAGAAGGAAGAGACCCCAAGGGCTGCTGTGGAAGGTTTCAGGGAGGAAGGGACTGGGCCTTGGGAGGCAGGTAGGGATTCTGGAAGCAGTACTGGCACAGGAGTGATGCTCAGATCCCACCAGACTGGCTCAGCTGGAGAAAAAAGGTTCATTCAAGGGGTGGGGGTGGGGGGTAGACCCTTGAGGGCATCAGAAGCCTTGTCTGGCTTGGGACCCAAAGCCAGGGATTTACACTGGGGTTGGCAGCAGGCGGGAGGGAAGAATTTGAAGGAATATGTGTTCCCACAGACCCAAGAGTATGAAGAAAAATCTCCTATAAGCCTGGAGCAGAGCAGGGCAGCTTCATGGCTTTAATCATAAAACAAAAACAGAGAGAGAGAGAGAGACAGAGAGACGGAGAGACAGAGAGACAGAGAGACAGAGAGACAGAGAGAGAGAGAGAGAGAGAGAGAGAGAGAGAGAGAGAGAGAGAGATACAGGAAGTCCCTGGGGTGTGGGCGGCGGGAAGGAGAGAATTGTTTGCTGAGCCTGCTGGACTTCCAAGGAGAACATTCAAGAACAGTTAGTTCAGGTTTACAGAACAGAGACTGCTGAGCATCCAAAGCCAGGGACAGAGGTGTGTGAGGCTTTCAGGAGGAAGAAATAACGGAATCCACGTGCCGATTCAAGGGCAAAAGCCCAAATACAGAATAGCAGACTGCCTGGGCGCAAATCACCAACTGCTCTGTACCTCGCTGGTAGCACCTGGGAAACGGATGTCCTGACCATTAACGGCACTAAACCAGCTTATAAATACAAGGAGCACCAATGAAGCATCTTGGAACAGCTGTTATACTTCATGGGACACCAAGTGACTGTTTGGGATCATGGATTGTAAATTACACTTGAGTAACTTTGGATTGTAAATTACACTTGAGTAACTTTATGTCATGCATGTATCTTGATAGTGGCTATTGAGAAATTAAAGATAAAACAAACCACTGCAACTGTCTCAGGAACACCGTTCATGGATAAAGGAGATGCTGGAATTTGTTATAAAAAATACGCTGGGGACTGGTGAACCATGCCTGGGAGAGAGGGTGCGAAAGAACCGCCAATGGTTTTGCTGTCACCGACCACCCTGGACAAGGAGAGGAAAGGCCCCTCGTGCTTCAATCCCATTCTTGTCTCAGATGTGCTACCTCTAGATAAATACTGGGGTTGGGGTTGGGGGTGGGGGGTGGAATCGGCCCCATAGACATTCCTGATACTAACCTTGGAAAGTTGATCCACTAGGGCTTTCTGGACTGGGGACTCAGTACCAAAAATGAAGCACCTTTCCAGAGGAGGGCAGAAGTACAATTTAAAAACCCCCAAACAATCAGGGGAACCCAGATTGTGGGACATTGTACAAACCTATTGGCTTGGGCTCTTCAATGATGTCAATGCTTCTGAAAGTCAAAAGGACCAGGGAATTATTTTAGACTAAGGAGACCAAAGAGACATGACGACTAAATGCCACCTATGTCCCTCGATAGGTTTCTGCACACAGGCAAACAAACCAGCTGAAACAGACGTGTGGGGGAGATGTGCATGTGCCATCTATGTTAGATAATGCTGTAATGAGGTCCAGTTTCCTGGGGGTGATGATGGTGGTGTGTTTATGCAGGAAAGGAGCCTCTAATACATGCCATAGGTACTTAGGGATAAACTGCTGCACTACACATTTCTCTCAGATGGTTCTGGGAAAGTCCATCCATCCATCCTCCATCCATTCATACACACGTATCTCTATAAGAAGAAAGCGAGCGATAACAAATGTTATCAACTGGTAAATACAGCTGATGGGAATACCAGTGTCCGTTGTACTATTCTATCAGTCTTTCTGTAGGTTTGAAAATCTTTTTAATATTTAAAAAAAAAAAAAAAAATCCTTGAATCCCAAACCCTTTACACTGCAGCAGAATCCCAGGCATGTGGAGGGACAGTCAGTGCTCCTAAACTCTTTTAGGTCGGAGCTGTGGCAGGGCAGACAGCCACACAGTAGAACACGCCTTTAATGCCTCCACACCGCTAGCTTGAGCCACATCTACGAACAATTCCATGTGGACGGCTCCTGGGAGATGTCTTCCTGGGCCTGAGTGAACTGGCCAACTGGTGTGCTAGCATATTCGGGGGTCGGGGGCGGGTGGCTGAGCCCACCCCGCCCAGCAGCTCCCCTCCTGAGCGAAACCCTGCAGTGAGGTCACGGGAAACCACGCCAAGCCAAACCCAGCCGACAGCACGGACACCAGCCGGCTAGGAGCACTTCACGCCAAGCCCAGGTCCGCTGGCGCTGGATTTCTAACCACTCCCTCACGAGGAGAGGACGGTGCTCAATCCACATCTCAGAGTTTTGTCCCCGGGTTTCCACTAGATTTTAATCCTGTTTATTTTTCCTTTCATGAATAAAAAACTTCCAGACATTTTTCAAAGATACCAGGGACGTGAACAGATCATGAGGGGCTATGCTGGGCTCCTGAGGAATATCTCAGAATTTGTGCTGGTAAATCTTTAAATTCAAAACAGATAAAGTCCAGAAACTTCGGCAAGTTTAAAAAAAAAAAAAAAAAGATGGTCCTAATATGCAGTGTCTTTCTTGTGCAAAATAATCTTGGGACAAAATGGACCTCAGGGCCTGCTTCCCCCAACTTCTGTCCTAGCCCCACCCCTGCCCTGGAAGCGGGCCTCAGCCTACTTGAAGGTCAGGCCTACTGACCACGCCAAGGACACCACCAAGGACACTGGCAGAGCGTGTGGGACGGTGGGAGGTGCTGGGGGTGGGGTGTGGGTCGCAGCCTGGCTAGGAGACCAGCTGCAGGATTCCAGGGCGGGTCTACGCGTCTTTGGTGAAAAACCGCCAATCACGCTGGCTCTTACCTTCACAAATTCTGTCCAATCGCTGTCGCTTGACTTTGTGCTTATCCACAAGGGCCATTCTTTATCGAACTTTGCACCTCTCTGATTCAAAAGGCAAAGCGGTCCTCTAAGAACTTAGGGGCCCTCGCAGGAGTCTGCGGGCATTACGCCACTACGCGCCCTGAAACAAGGAGAAAAGAAGCCTTACTCTCTGGACACCCTGGGGGCAAGGATGACAGGTCATTCGGGCGTGGCTGCCACTTGCTACAAGGGGACCTGCCCTTGGGCGCTTGCTCTCCTCCTCAAATGCTGGAGATGGATTTGCTCCAAGTCCATGGGATAGTCTCCCGCCTCTGAGGGAAGCACACGAACACGCACAACTGTCTTTGGTTCCTGAACGTGGTAAATGGCAGCATCTGGATCTCTTGTTTTTGACTTCGGGGCTGTAAACACCAATTACTGACCAGCCTGAGTCATAATACTTTGTACTCGAATGCCAGAGACCAAGCTATAGCCAGTGGGGTTGGTCCTGTACTTCTGTGAACCGCAGAGGAGCGGAGTCACAGATCAACCCACACCACCTAGGAACACATCCCAGGGGCCTCTGGACCGAGATGCAGACACCCAGCTGCCACTACTCTCTCAAGGCCTTCTGCCAGGAGGTTCACAAAACCTTTCAAAACTGCCCTTTGGCCACCGCTCAGCACCACACAAGCCCCTTGCCCCACCGCCTGAGAACGGGGCAGGAAGGCACGCACCACCTAACCAAGGTTTGACCAGTGCCACCTTCCGGAGCCTTCCTTGCATCCAGAGGGAGCCACAGCTGGCATCGGCTGCCCCACACCTGTGGCGTCTCAGGCAGAGGAGGAAGGGTCTCCCATTGGGGCTGGGGTATTTGGGCCTCTCTAGAGGGAAATCCACATGCCACGCCGCCTGAGGAATGGGGAGCCCAATTCGCAGAGAAAGTCGGGGCTGCGTGTTTGGGAGACCCTGACCTTCATTTCCTGCTCAGCCAATGTACCAGTTGAGGCCACAAATCATCACCTGTAACCCCCAAAAGTCCCACAGCTTTTGACTCATTACTGCAGTTATTCTAACAACAACTACTAACACACACACACACACACACACACACACACACACACACACACACACACGTCCTCAGTTACCCAGCAAATGAGGAGGAGGTTAGGAGACAAACGTGAGGCTCCGGGGTTAATAATGAGGATTATTATGTATGATCATCAGTTACGCAAAACGCTGGGAGTTACCTTCTCAAAGGTCGGGATGCAGGTCTGACTATGAAAAGGTAGGCGACTTCCCGGAAGTTAAAGACTAATTTCTCAGCAATGAGGCTGAAAAGATTTATGGCAATAATTATGTGATTTTTAAAAAAAGAGCTAGGGAAAAAGAAAAAGCACAATTTCTACTCACAGAAATAATTAATGCGACATCCAAGAGACACCAAACCCTTTCCAAACCTGGGACGTTCCCCACACCTGGAATGACCCTATTAGACAGGCGAGGAGATGAAGCCGTCCTGAAGCAAGCCAGAGCGGCACCGGGTTGATGGGGCAGGCAGATTTCTAAAATTCTGGTTTCACTTTTGCTGGGCTGTATGAAAGGTAATCATGCAAAGGGGGGAAGCTGGTTTCTTACTGGTCAACTTGAGACAGACAGACAGAGGAGCAGGACCTCTGATCCAAGGGTTTCTGTCCAAGAGAGACCCTCAGAGGCTGGCTGGCAAATTTGATTTGCTCGGGTCCCGGGCTCTGATCAGCGGACGGCCCCTCCTTGGCTCTGGTGTGGAGACACACCCCGTGTTAGCCGCCACATCCAGGGTGAGAGAATTGATTAGTTAATATTTGTGAAGTGCCTTGGAGATGAGAAATGACAGCATTATCATCCGAGGGAAGACGGGCTTCACACCCTCCTCCTCCAATTCCCCGAGTGAGGAGGCATAATCATTCTTTTTGCTTTCCTTTGAATTTTAATTTGTATAATTAGATGGCTTCCTGAAAAATTGATAAGTAGAATCTCGATTATGCAATCAAAGGAAAGATCAGGCATCAGCTTACACAAATTGTCTGCGTCCTTTTTAAAAAAAAAAAGGCAACTGACTTGTGTGGCTTTGGGGGGTGGGGTGGGGTCTCTCTGTGGCTGGCCCTTCCACGGGGTCCCCTCCAGCTGCGGCACCCACCCCTGTCTCAGACTGGACATGCTGACAGCATCCAGAGTCGTGAGGCCACCGGGCGAGTCTGGTCTGGACTTCACAGCAGTGACCACGGACTAATTCACGTAGTCTCAAACCCCTCCCCTCAATCGATCCCTCCCCCCTCCCAATATTTCTTTTTAAGCAAGAATGTATGACATTCTTGTTTAAAAAGAAAGCAAGAATGTGTCAATGTATGTGACATTTTCCTCCTTGGTCCTCTGAAGGAGCGAGCTATTTACCAGGACTTAATTAACATGACCCTCTTCCTAAGGACAGGGACAGGCCCTCCTCAGAGCCGAGCTGTGAGCAGCGTCCCTGGCTGGTGTCCACGCCGAGAATGCCAGCACCCTGCTATCCACACTGGCCCTGGGAGCCCTCGGCGGGGCCCCCCAACGGAAGCCCACCTCTGCCTTTACTCTACACCAGTCTCCACTCATAAATCACGAACTTTTTGCCACTGCAGTTATCACTACGATCATCCATTGACACTATCTGGTCAATGTTCAACCACAAATAGATGAAGGTCCACATAGGGAAGAAAAGGCAGAGGAGGATGTATTGCACGGTCTCACTTTGACTGAAATTGTAAACCTCCACACCATATTTGTGGGTGCCAAGAGAGTTCTAGAACCTGCTTGCAGAACGACTGTGCATTAGCAGGCTCCATGTTTGTACAATGCAGACGATGTTGCTTTACGTTCCAAAGCGGCTGTGAGGGTCAGGTGAGAACACGCAGGAGAACATCTGGTGCCCAACAGCAGGCCTCTAAGCACCACTCGTGCCTTCCTCCGGTGAGAGGGCCCCCTGGATGCCGGGCGCCAGTCACAGAGGAGCATCCCTCCTGCTGAGGCTGGAGGTAAACCTCGGGGGAAATTCAGGAAAGGTCAAAAGGCAATTCAGGTCTTTTCACAAGTAGGAAGGGTGTACCGCTGACAAACCTGACAAGAAAAAAACACGACCTTCTCTCCCAAAAGAGAGATACTAAAATCACAGGGCAAACCACAGAAAGGTCTACCTAAAGTTTTGTTAGCTTGAAATGAGGGGTGTGATCTAGGGCTGAAAGATTTGGTGTCAGGGAATTCAACTTACTTCAGAAGGGGAAAGATGCTTGCATAAGAAAGCTACTTAGAGATTCTTGATTACTAGAAAGAAGATACAGGTATGGAAGATTTGTCCACTTGTGGGCTTCAAAAAGAAGCATGAGAGTTAAGAAAAGGGAGAACAAAAAGGAAGACTTCATTTTACAAACAAATGCAAAACATCCAAAGTGAGGTCGTGAAAAACAAAAGGCTACCCCTCATCAATCACCGTCTAGAATCTGGGCAGATTATCTTTACTGAATGACCGTTAGCAGCCCTGCCTGCCAGGACCAAAGCACTACAGTGCACAGAAACTCAGTCATCACTAATTTACATTCTTAACATCTCAGATAAGTTTTTAAGACCCCCTCAGTTTCTTTATTCTGGTTCCTAGTCTTTGTAAAGATTAGGCAGACGAAGGAATTTACACAAAGTAAATGATGTCTTCAATGGTGTCTTTCAAAATGAAAATTCCCCTGAAACCAGTTAAACGTGAGGAGAGCCTTCAATTCTTTTAAGGAAATCTACTTAAACACTATGTCAATAGAGAAACCAAGTTTTACGATATGATAATAAATTAATATTATTGTAGTTAAGCAAGTATTGCCGAAGTTCTCCGAGTGAACCCCGGGAGTCTTCAGAATACGTTCCATTGTTAAAACCTGCAAGTGGGGGTCAGGGGGAGATTTAAAGTCTGAGAGGTTGCCCCGTGACCCAAGGCAAGTAGAAGAAGCTCCTGCAGCCCCAGTAGCATTGGTGCATGAGGTATCCCAACTTTCCAAGCCTGGGATCCCTAAAGGAATGACATAACTCCTTGGGTCTCCTCTACCACGGCCTACAAGGCTCTCCTGATGTGGCAACAGGGCCATTTACCAACTTCTGAATGACCCAGCAGGGAGGCACCATCCAGGTTAAGGCAACACCAAGCACTTGTTGCCACAGGCAAGGACCCTGCAGGTGGGATGTCATCCAGCGGATCCACAGGGTTAGTGCGTTTTCATAGTGCCTTGAGAACGCTGGCCCACCAATGACCAAAAAACCCTCTTGATTCTTCATCTCGTCCCAAATAAAGCCACAGGGCTTCAGGCTACCTGAAAAGAACTTATTCCAGAATCTTCAGAAGCCAAACAAAGGTGAACAACAGATGACAAGCTGGGTAGAATCCTCTGAACAGGTGGATGTGGGTTTTGTTTTGTCAACCATACCTGAAGGACCAATTAAAGTCCAGATGGAACAAAAGAAACGTTCTACAGGGGGGAGGCATCAGTGGGAAAAACACGGGCTTAGCCTTTGGTTAAATGGTTGACATAATACCCCAGTTAATAACAAAATAATTAAAACTACACTTTAAGGAAGAAAAAGAAGCTTTGGGGGAAGATCTGTTATGGGAAATGAATTTACTGAAGTCAATTTTGTCAATGTCCCAAAACAACTACTGCTCCCTAATTATAGCTCAGTAGCTTTGGGGCATATTTAGGTTTTGGGGGGGAGGAGGAGAAACATATGGTTCAGGCATCTAGTGGCATTAAAAAGTGCACAGGGACAGCTCCCCTCCCCCACCCCAGGGGTTACCAGCAAGACCCTTCAACACACACTGGAGCTTCACTCTGGTTCCTGGAGCCTCCCCCATTGGGCAAGGCGGCTCATATTTCCCCAGGGAATGCCCAGCAGCCCAACCCTAGGGTGACAAGGTCACACCCTGGTCACATGCCCTCCATCTGATCCATGGGCCCCACCCTCTGATCCCCTGGGGCTGACGCAACACCAATGTCCCAGTGAAAAGTGCAGATAGCTCAAGAGCTATTAGCACCGGGCCACCGCCCCTTCCAACAGCAGAGGTCAGGCAGGCTTCACAACTCAGATGGAATTTGAAAAGGGCAAGCCAGTGTTTACACCATGTTATGATGGACCCCGAAACCAAGCAATGACATTTCTATACTAGGACATATGAACATGCTTACCCAACTGGATTAATATACAGAAGATTAAAAATAATTATACACACACACACACACACACACACAAATATACAATTCAACAATTCAGGCCAGGTCAAAATCTGCCACCAATCTGAAGGAGACAGAGAAATGAAAAATGAAGACTCTGTAATCTATGTTGAGCTTGTGACAGCCATGAAACACAGAAAGCAAGTCTTAGCAGGTGGAATCGCAGTGCTGGGGTGAGGTTGGAAGCTGCCTATGTGAAAACCACGCTTCCTGGGACGACCTCCTCGGCCAGCAAACAATTTCTGAGTGAATCCTTCTGCCCGGTTAGATTTAGAAAATACATCTCCTGGTGTTAAATGCAAAACTCAAGAATTCTAAATATTTTCGCTTGCTAAAAGCTTTCATCAAGAACAGAGGGCTTGGGCAGAAACAATTCATGATTTTCCTAATTGGCTGTTTTATTTGTGTCATGATGAAAATTAAGTGTTGGTGAAGAAAATAAGATGCTTCTGTGGTAAGGATTTTCACACATTTTTAAAGCACCTGACTTACAAATATGCTTTAAAAATAAATATATTCGTTCTAACACTAGAGCGTTCTTTAAAAATAAAAGCAAAACAAAATGAAACAAAGAGGTAAAAGGCAAATAAGCAAACTCTCATCCCGATTAAGAGGTGTTACGTGACCCCTTTATTTCCATCGTGCTGAGACCGAGGAAGCCCAGAAACACGGATGAATTTCTCCTTTCCCAATTTTCTGACCCTTTCCTCCTTTGGTACTTTTGATCTGTAGCTAAGTTTGGTTGAACAGGGCGAAGGGATGAGCATCCTCAATTTCTGCGGGGACAGAGGAAGTTCCATCCCGACCAGATGACTCATCCTTTTTTACATATTACATGCAAGAAATTATTATAACAAGTTTATATCTGAGCAAGTAAAAGTGAACACCATACAGAGGAAGAATCCAGAACGTCGGAAAGTTTGGGAAGGTCTCATAAAATGCCTGCAGAGGAGCGCTGGCCGTGGTGAGGATTTTGGGGTGGCCACTCTGTGCCCCAAAGGTCACCTGAAGGTGATGTCTGCAGGCTGTGAAACGCCTGTGCACCCACATCCATTTGCTGTGGTCCAGTGCAGAATAAGAGCCTGGATAACTGGTGGCCACTAGGGGCTTGGACCTGGGGGCCACCAAGGCAGGAGGAGCCACCAGGAGACAGCTAACTGGAGGTTATATGTTAAACTTGTGCTAAACTTTAAAACAGTCTATGGAATGGAGGTGGAGGTGCCAGGTGGGGAGTAAAGAAGATTTAACATTTTAAAGGCAACTTTGGATTATTTGGCTTATTCTAACATATATGAATTGCACTTGTATTTAAAGGAATTAGTTGGTTATCAAACAAATAGCAATGATGAGATCTTAAATGTTTAAAAACCTTGATGTGAGATTTTAAAATTTTTATTTATTTATTTATTTATTTATTTATTTTTGGCTGCATTGGGTCTTCATTGCTGCATGTGGGCTTTCTCCAGTTGCGGCGAGCGGGAGCTACTCTTCCTTGTGGTGCGCAGGCTTCTCATTGCGGTGGCTTCTCTTGTTTTGGAGCACAGGCTCTAGGCATGCGGGCTTCAGTAGTTGTGGCACGCGGGCTTCAGTAGTTGCAGCACATGGGCTCAGTAGTTGTGGTTCACAGGCTTTAGAGCGCAGGCTCAGTAGTTGTGGCGCACGGGCTTAGCTGCTCCGCAGCATGTGGGATCTTGCTGGACCAGGGCTCGAACCCGTGTCCCCTGCATTGGCAGGTGGATTCTTAACCACTGCGCCACCAGGGAAACCCCTGAGATTTTTGAAGACGTCTGCCTCTTGATTTCTTGCTACTGGGTGGCCCTAAATCCTAGACTGGCTACTCGGAGTGTCCCCTTTCCTTAGGGGACACAACTGCTTTGCTGTCCTTGTGAGATCCCAGCCCATGTGTCTCTTGACACTGTGCAGTCTGGAAACATTCAACAGCGTGAGCTCTGCAGTCTCGACTCACTCCCAAAGCCAGTGGAAACCACCAGTGAGGGCCCACCTTCTGTTCAAGCCCTTCCCTGGAGCAGGTCCACCCAGAGGCGGCCTGGTGCCCAGCGATGGGGCCCTTTGGCCAGCAGAGGGCACTGCACACCCTGCACGGCCTTCCCGAGGCTGTAGAGACCTGAGCCGCTTTGCCAAGGCTCGCCTTGCTCATCTCAATCCCAACTTGGACTCTTCAAGAACCTGGAGAAAGTGAGACCAGATACCCCCAAAAGGAAAGGTCTGAGATGGCTTCAGGATGACACACTGCATGTCCCCTCAATCTCAGGATGCAAAAGGGACAGAAGAGACCTCCAATCTCCCTTAAAGCAACAGGTGTTTAGCCTTCAGCAACACGACCAGCCAAGGGAGAAGAACACAGCGGCTGCCCTCCTGCTGTCTATCTCCTAGGCTGGCAACTGAGGTTTGCCCTTTCAGAGCTGAAGTTTAGGCGCTGGAGAGGCGGGTCACGGAGAAGGGAGGCTCTCAGCCATGGGCTTGGGGTCCTGATCCAGGAAAGGCCATGGGCCACCTGAAGGATGATTTTCCATTATATCCATGCTTCCTGTGTAAAGATACATCAACGAGGAAGGAGCCACAGTGATGAAAGATGAAAACAACTTGGCAGAGACGTAACTTATAAAGAGAGGAAAGGCTTGAGGTGGGCCTGGGCAAAGGGCGTCAGGGTTTCCATTACAAACCACAGCTCCCGGGGCACCACACACACCTGCTTAACTGGCGATTGCTCAGTTCTCCTCAACCCGGGATCCGTTTGTTGTGAAATGTGTATGACCTCAGGATACACAACCTTTTCAGTAGACATTAATTTGGAGAAGAAGGTGGAAAAAAACAGATTTTTCCAACCTTATTCAGGAACTGATTCTGGCCAGTGGCACCGGCTGGGAGGTGGGGCCTTGTCTCTGGGCCCCTGAACCTGAAGGTCGCAACCTTTATGGATGCTGGCTTCTACCTGCCAGGCTGACCACCGCAGAGGGACAGCTGACCTGTCTAGTCTTTTCTGATCACCAAGTTCTAAGAAGCCGACACACTGATGCAGTAAAATCAGCTCTCTTCTCCACACCTGCAGGGCACCCAAATGGTTCAGGTTGGAGAAGGAAAGGAGGGGCTGGTGCAGTCCATCAGTGCTGAAGTAGGGGACACACACCCCATCCAACCCCCACGCCTCCACAGGACCAGCATCCTTTCTCACTACCATTTCAAAGCCAAGGGTGCCATAGCAACAGATGCCACTGGACCACACGGCTTAGTCTTGACCTGACGCAGCAGGAGATACCTTTGGAAGGACCCCACACAGAGATCCTGGGGTGGGATTCTGCCTTCTCCAGGAAGCCTTCTGGATGAGCCTCTCTGCCCTTCTTGCTTTGTGGCTGACACCACAAGCCCCTCCCCATCTTGTTCCAAACCCCATTAAGTGGGATTCGCTTTGACCTCCTGGGGGGAGGGTACTCTGTACAGCCCACTTCACGGTGGACAACCCAGTGAGGCACGTGGGCTACCTGGTGGCCTAGGTGAGGCTAAGAGAGGCCAGCAGGTAAGGCCCAGGTCAGGCTGACAGGAGAGGGGGTTCAAACTTGTCCAGTAGAGATAAAGTTATCATCAATGCGAAGGACGGACTGCTGGGACTCTTTGTCTGTTTTCAGAAACCAAGTATCCGGAAAGATTATCTCAAACACAAGCAGAAGAGCTCACTCCAAACCTGACCATGTGCCCGAGGGAGTAGGGACCCAGCCTCCCAAGTTCAGTACCGGACAGGTCACACAGTCACCAGTCAAGAACCAAACCCAATAAAGGCTTCTGAGCAACCCTGCTCCGAACCTGCAGCCTAGCCTGAGGTGCGCAGGCCGGCTGGGAAGAGAGAGCTTCCCAGGACCCGGGCACGACTCTTGTGCAGCTCAGCTCACCCCCTCCCAGGTCCCAGGGCATCACTCCAGGGCATGGCAAGGGACAGGAGTGCTCCACGAGGCGGGGGGTGGGGGGGGGCCATCCTTTATTTCAAGGAGGTGCCGCTGGCACAAAAGCAGACACGCAGGAAAGCCACCTCAGGCCTTGGGAACAGAGTAATAACTTTGTTTCATGACGACAGATATTCTGCGTCTGGGTCTTTACAAATATCCAAATTCCGTCGTAATGTTTCTGTACAAGGAAAGCCACTGGGCTGTAGCCATGGAGGCATTCAGAAGCCCACAGTTCTCACACAGGAGTTTTCTGGAAACGTGAGGCGGGAATCAGACATCCCAAGCTCCAGAAAGTCTTTCGATGGAAGAGAGGTTCTTCCCAAACCTTATCTTTTTAACCTGAGTCATAGAAAGGAAAATCTTAATCTTCTATGTAGCTATTTAAAAATACGAAGTACAACCTGCGGCCATTCATCTCGCTTAACACGGTCTTAATGTGGAGGATGAGGAATATAACGGAACCCAGGGGGAGGCAGGCTTTGTTCGCATCCACGCCGGCCACCGAGGGGAGCGGGTGGCTGGAGGCCGGGCTGGGGGTTGGGGAGGAGAAGCGGGTGACACTCGTGCGTCACACGATTTCATCTTTGCTGATCAAATTCGAGAAATAAAGAAGGGAGCCGCTCACTAGCTCCTTTTGTTTTTGTTAATTTCAGGGTATTCCTGAGGTTAAACAGTCCTCTTGAATTATTTCACCTGTTTTACTGTGGACTCCTGGCTGGCCTCCAAGGCTTTGGTGGGTAAATGATGCCATTTTTGCATTGATTGCAGCCCCGAATGTCCTGTGCTATGGCTAAAATCTCACTTGGTGCAGAGGGGTTGCTGGAACAGGGGAGAGGAGGCAGCAAAGCTCCCTGTGAGAATTTTCTAGGTGTGACTCCTGTCATGAACAACCGGATTCTTCAACAACAGGGCGAACATCGGGCTGGTTAGGGAGGATGGGGCACTTGTGAGTACAGTCGCCTGTTTAGACAATGACAGCTGACTGTCATTTCACATGAAATCCTATTAAAGAACTCTTGACAAGGTGATGGGCATTTAAAAATCTGCTCTGAGCTGACTTACGGGGGCCCTACCAGACCAAGAAGAGATATGGACCAAGAACAGACAGGGGAAGGAGGCTCCAGGGAGTCAGACGTCTGGACACTATGTTCATGTCCCCAGACCAGACAACCCATGGAAATGACACAAGATGACCTTCTGGGGAAAGGCAGGCTCCTGACTGCCCCCCTCCCTGCAGCACTGCGCTTCCTGCCTTAGGAGTCCAAACTGCTCATCGGTGGGCTCAGGGTCAGTATACGGACCCCCGAAGGCCTAACACACATTTTCTACTAGCTGCCCACAGCCATACTGCCTTGTTATGGATTGAATTATGCCCCCCTCCACTGCCCATCATGTTGAAGTCCTAAGCCCCAGTACCTCAGTGACCTGATTGAGACAGTCTTTATAGAGGTAATCAAGTTAAACTAAGGCCCTAATCCAATGTGAGTGGGGGTCCTTCTAAAAAGGGGAAATTTAGACAGAGATGTGGATAGAAGACTGCATGAAGGCACAGGGAGAAGACGGCCATCTACAAACCAAGAAGAGAAACCTGGAATAGAGCCTTCCCTCCCAGCTCTCAAAAGAAACCAAGCCTGACACCTTGGTCTCAAGATTTCTGCCCTCCAGAACTGTGTGACAGTATATTTCTGTGGTTTAAACCACCCAGTTGGTGGTGCTTTGTTATGAAGCCCTAGCAAACCACGCCACGCCTACTGATATTGGGGTGGCCACTCCCAGAAACCCCTCTGGGATCTTGCACCAGTGATGCCTAGGGAAGCTCAGGACCGCCTTGGAGGGAAGCCTGGTTGTGGAGAAGAGGCGGCCTCTGCGGGGTGTGATTTGTCATGGGTCCTGGCTTTATTACGGAGCGCCAACTCAAACCACACCCAGCCACGTGCCCCAAAACGCAACAAATACGGACATGCCCATGGCTGTACCCAGGGGCTGCTCTGCCAGGCACTTGGGCCTGGCTGCAGGGGGGGAAGGAAGGGGCTACGGGCCCAACACCAACCCCCCTAACTCTTGAGGAGTGGCCTCCCGTGAGACAGAGAGGCCTGTGTTTTCAAGGGAGAGACACAAAGAAAACTGTCCCAACCGTACTTTGCTTTAAACTGTGTTCTGCTCCCCAAACCCAAAGATTGTTCTGGACACACTGCCACTGTGTCCTCTGTGTTAGCAAAGGGTAGATGTCTCCATCCTGATACCAGGGGTGGGAAGAAGGGTGGTCCCACACTGCCCTGTCCCTTCTCCTTGGTCGGGCACCGGCAGACCATGCTTCCAAGGAGGCGGGAATCTGCCCAGGAATCCACACGGCCCCTCGGGATGCCAGCAAGAAGGTGACTAGGCTGTGCCTTGAACACCAGGGTCTGAGGGATAACAGTCTAGCGTGAAGCTCCATTAGGGATCTGAATTCTATCCACAGTGACAAGATGTGTTTCTCCTTCAGAGTCAGAGATCCTGGACTCAGGCTGGACATTGTGACTCTAATGGCCTCTGTTAAAACTGTGTTGGGGCAGCCTGTACCTCTCCACGCTTCCTAAGGTCCTGGGAAATTCTGAACAGAAGTCCTTTCTGACTATATGAACACACACAACCCAGCATGCAATCGAGAGGATTCTCTGTCCGTGGGGCAGGGGCGCTGGCCAGGGATGCCCTTCATGCCTAGGCAGCTCAGCAGCACGAGGAACCGAGGACCCAGCACAGGACATGATACTGCACAGGACTCCCACGAAGGCAGCACGGACATGCCTCTGTGACCCATCCAGCTCCCGCAGCGGGGTACCCAGACCCAGAACCCCGGTGACATGTCAGTTCTGCACAGCACCCCACTGTTGGCACAGGGGCACCCAGGTAACAGTGGGGAGGGGGTATGAGTTGTCAGGGGTCCATGGAGGATTTCAGAGCCACGACTGTTCCTAAGAGGCCTATGACTGGCCCCCTCTCTGCTTGGGGCAGATTCCATCCTTGCTATGGAAGCCAGGAAAAGAATCAACACACATGGCCCCCAGCAATCCCCACCTCCTTGTATCTGTGTCCTGTGTACTCTCCGTTTCTAACAAACAGACTTGATAATAACAACAGGCAGGTGGGGGGGGGCATTGCTGCGACACTGCCATCTTGGGCATCTCCCCCCACCCCGGGATCCAGCTGCCATCTTGTGGGCTGCTTCGTGGATGGACCCAAAGAACTGAGGAACCAAATCCCACCAACAACCAGCTACGTGGCCTCCTCCAGTTGTGCCCTCAGGGGAGGTGTCAACTCAGGCTGACAACCTGACAGCAATATGAGAGACCCTGGCCACGGCACCGAGCTGAGCTGTGCTGGGTTCCTGACCCTAGGAAACTCTGAGGTATGGTTTTGCTGTTCTAAGACTCTAAGTTTTGAGGTAGTTTGTCACACAGTAATAGACAACCCAGTCTAATAAATTTACCGTGGTCACCGATATGGTCAGTTCAACAGGAAAGACAAAAACGGTGATACATTTGTACTGCAATGGTGCCAAGTTTCTGTTACCTACAGGACAGAGAATGCTAACAAAAAGCCATCTAAATGCTGCAAATCCTCAGCTGTCCATGCTCACACGAGGTCTGTGATGCACCCAGCTCTGCAAACTCCGGGGCAAACTCCATTCTCCGCAGCTCAACCGTGCCCACTGGAGAACGGAAAGTCTGCTGTGATCTTCACTTACCCCAGATGCTTCAATAAATACCAGGGCTGCGCTCAGTGCGCACAGAGTTAACTAGGGCACTTTGGGGTCTCCACTCCAACTCATGCACACCCATAAATACGGGACATTAACAAGCTCTATCCAAGACAGGGCCCCACATTAAGAACGTAGCCTTCGTGTTCACTTCGGCAGCACATATACTAAAATTGGAATGATACAGAGATTAGCATGGCCCCTGTGCGAGGATGACACACAAATTCGTGAAGCGTTCTATATATATATATATATATATATATTTTTTTTTTTTTTCCCCGGTATGCGAGCCTCTCACTGTTGTGGCCTCTCCCATTGCGGAGCACAGGGTCCAGACGCGCAGGCTCAGCGGCCATGGCTCACGGGCCTAGCAGCTCCGCAGCATGTGGGATCCTCCCGGACCGGGGCACGAACCCGCGTCCCCTGCATCGGCAGGCAGACTCTCAACCACTGCGCCACCAGGGAAGCCCGTGTTCCATATTTTTAAAAATAAAACTATTTCTCTGGATCAAGTCAAATAATAAAGAGAAAAAAAAGAAAAAAAAGGAATGCAGCCTTCAAGGCCACCCTCTGCATGGGAATGCACTGGATAAACAGGCCCTCTTGCTTTCTTGTTCTTAAAAGTCCTTGAACTGCAACTACTATTTAAGTTGAGCTATCCAAATCAGAGGAAAAAGGAGGCAGGTAACATGAAAGGCAGTCGGCAAAGAGTTTCAGAGTTTCCTGCCATGTGAAAGGGCAGAGGGGAGCTTAGATACCAGCAAGCCTGCCCGGAATCCAAGGGGCAGAAAAGGCATGGGGTGTAACACAAGCGCGCACGCGGGCACAGACACACGTCCACATAGGCTCGTGTGGCCCGTGGTGGTTTCTTGGAACCATGGCATTTCTGGAACATTCTGCCTCCCTCACAGATAGACTGCCCGAGACTCAACTCCTAGCTTGTATTTCTGCTCACCCCCTATAACTCCCAGGTCACCCCAGCTGCTCTATAGAGGCATTATTGGTGCAAAATTCCGGAAGCCCAGCAGCCGGCTCCAGGCACGCCAGCCAGGTAGAAAGCAGGCCTGCGTCGTGTTTAGCCACACCCCCAGTCCTGAAGCACATCTAACACGCCCTGACCCTTCCCGGGGGAGCCCCCAGACCTGAAAGAGGAAGCAGCCCCATAAGGAAGCCAAGACACAGATGAGCCAAACAGAGAAAGGAAAGCTGGTCGGTAAACTCGCCAAAGTCCAGAGGGAAAGGGACCCAGCCCTCAGCAGGGCTCCTCGGAGAAGTGGGGCTGGGACCACGCGGGGGGGCCTCCCACTGTATCATTTTCACTGCCACGTGTTAGTTTAACAGCAGCTACACTCGCAGAGCGCCTGATGCGTGGCAGGTACGGCTCCAAGTGCTCACGCAACATGCACACCAACAGCCCGAAAACACGGTCTGCTGCACTGAGTTCAACAACTAAGGCATCTATACCTTGGAGAACACGCCCCGCACAATTACTCATCTCGGTGACCACACCTGCTCTGGGCGAGGCTTCCAGCAAGTCCCCAACCTCCCAGGTGCTCACAGGATAAAGGTGCAACCCTCACCCCGGGGCACTTTCACAAGAGTGAGCCCAGAGGAAGCCCAAACCCTTTCAGACAAAGTCACAACCCAGGGCTGCAAGAAGTCAGGGACCATGGCCTCAAAACTCCTTCTCTCCCGGCTCTACTCTCTATGTCAGTTTTGTTTAAAGGCCAAAATACCGACACCGCCTTCCTGCCTCCAGAACAGATCCAGCCTCCGGTCAGATGGTGGTCTGCTATCTTGGACGAGGGGTGTCAGCTACAGAAACCTCCATGGGCCTGGGTCCCCCAGCTTGATCCCTGCCAACCCCGCCACAGGGAATGGCTTGTCCAGGTCACACAGGTGAGGTGTACCTACTGGGGACCTGCCTCCCAGTCACATTGTGGCCCCTGAAGTTTGATGAGCTGTGATCATGGCACAGACCCTGATGCAAAGCCTGAAGACTCTGGAAGCCTCCCTCACAGGGACGTTTTGGGTCCTTCACTGCATTTTTGGTTGGTGAGTCTCCATTACACCCTTTGGTGGAAGCCATTGCTGCCCTCTGTGGATCCGCCAGGCTCTGTGGGATCCAGGGTGGGCTCAGCTCCCCGCAGCAGGTCGGGGACAGAAGAGAGAGGGGCTGAAACAGGGGGCGGAGTGTTCTTATTCTCAGGGGAACTCACCAAGGGTTAAATGGATTTTTAGAAACAAAACTTATGAAAATGGCCTCAATACAATTTGATGAGGTCAGCAAGTAGAGAGGCCTAATGACACTTGTAAGAAAAAACATCTGTCGGTGTCGAAAGGTCGGCAGGAAGTGAGTGGGATTGACGTGGCTCTGATTGGCCAGACCAACACTCCTAGAAAGAGAGGCACATGGCTTAACTTAGCCCAGAGGAACAAAAGGGCCCTTTCAATTGTCCTCTGACCAGCCCCGCCCCCCTCTAAACAAGAGGCCAACCCCCCCGAGCTCTGAAATCCATCCAGGACCCTGGCTGGCAATTAGCTCTTTGTTCACTCGCTGATCAGCCACCGAGGCCAAAATATTCCTGAAGAAGCAGTAATCTTTAGAGAACGATGCTCTTACAAATTCCCCAGTTTTACTTTTCGGTTAGAAAACAACGTGGGTCAGTTGAATGGCAAATGTTTCAATAAATCCATCATCGCAAAAACAAAAACAAGAGGTTTCTTTGGAAAAACAGGAAGTCTTGGTACATAACATGGCTTAAAATAGGGCCAAGTTCATTTGTTGACAAAACCCCAGCCTCCAAAGCCTCTTGGTCTGATCTGTACAGATCCAACATACCCCCAATTCCTCCTCAGGACCCCGTCCTGTTCCCTCGGGTGACAGGCTGGCCTGGCCTTTGTTGCTCTGACACAGGGCACACAGGGCCGCCGGCCGGCCCGCTTCCTGTCCCCAAGCTCCGAGGAGGGTCTCGGGAGGAGCCGGCCGCCTGCCAGGCCGCTTGCAGGAACCAGGCCTGGTGCTTTTCATGAATTGAGGGCCCGTTTCAGGCTTCTCATCGGAATCACATAAAACGTGGAGGCTTTCTGGAATTAGCGTTCTGTTCATCCTTTATAGTCAGTTACAGAGCTGGGTTCCACAGAAGCCCTGACTGTTGGGCAGAAACTCCCGGGTTATTACCCGAACTTAACCCCTGGGCAGCGGGCAGAGAGGCAAAGAGGGTGCCTGGCTTCATCCACGTCTGAAAGATAGAGCCTCTTTCTTCTTCCAACCAGGCAGAAAAGGAGCCAGGAATTTACCGTTTCCATTCTTCCCAAAGACACCCACTTTAAAGAGTACAGGCACAAGAAAACTTTCAAAGAAACGTACTGAAAGCTTTGCGATTGACAGATACAGCTATCCCCATGCGTAAAATAAAACCCACATTTATACACATACTGCAGTGTCTAGATGGCCCCTCCCATATGCCAGGCCTTTCCCACTACAGCCAACGCCATTCCTTTCCCACTAATTTCTGCCTCTTCTTTACTAACCACCAAGCACCAGGACTGTACGAACACAGCACGGTGTGAGCACGTACCATAGTTACACCCTTGCTGAAACGCGAAAACACACAAGGCATACAGAGAGATCACAGAATCAAGTCAGCCAGATTCTTAGAGACGTCACCACCACCGCCACCCTCCGTGTCCCAAGGTCTGCTGATCTTCTACAACCTTCAAAAATGTTTCTTTGCTCCTAGGGAAAGCAGAAGGTTTCGGCATGTTACAGTTATACAAAACTGTCCGGTACACTGCATTAAGTAACTTTTCTACATAGTTGCTAACCCAAAGATGATTTTTTTTTTAAAAGTCCAGGCTTAAGTAGAAAACGCTAGTTGTTTTGGGATTCTGGTGGATTCTGTGGGTTTCTGGAGAGGAAAATCACTGCTGCTCCATGAAGATTAGGAGGCATGCAATCTCATATGAGAACTTAAAATTCAGTCTAGGGGCTTCCCTGGTGGCACAGTGGTTAAGAATCTGCCTGCCAGTGCAGGGGACACGGGTTCAAGCCCTGGTCCAGGAAGATCCCACATGCCGCAGAGCAACTGAGCCCATGCGCCACAACTACTGAGCCTGTGCTCTAGAGCCCGCGAGCCACAACTACTGAGCCCATGTGCCACAACTACTGAAGGCCACACGCCTAAAGCCCGTGCTCTGCAACAAGCCACCACTATGAGAAGCCCGCGCACCGCAACGAAGAGTAGCCCCCACTCACTGCAACTAGAGAAAGCCCGCGCACAGCAACGAAGACCCAGCGCAGCCAAAAAAAAAAAAAAAAATTCAGTCTCAGGTATGTGGCCAACCGTAGTGAAAAATGAGGGGAAACAGAATACATAACTTCGAAAAGATAATGTGATTTACATAAAATTTAGTTTGGACCCAAGACTTGCCACCATGGATCCATCCTGATTCGCAGAATCCTGGACCCTAAGACAGTGCCAGCCAACCGTCCTGAGGGCACCGATGCTGGAGGGAACCCTGCGACGGAGGGGACCTCCTCTCTGATGTCCTGCCCTGCCAGCTGGGGAGAGGTTTCCAGGGGTCAGAGAATTTGCCAGCCTCTGGGCCCATCGGCAGCCTGAGAGCTGCAGAACCAGGAAAGGATGCATTTGGGAGCCTGTGTGGGGTCTGACTTTGCCGCACGTAGGATGAAATGGGGTTCCGGATCCAAACAGGCTTGCCCAGGCCTCACAGGTGAACCACAAGGCTGTCACCCCCCTGAACACGCTCTACTGCCTGGGCTCCACCGACCCTTGGGTCCTTCCTCACCAGGGGCCAAAGGCAGGGAGGCCTCTTCCTCATAACTGAAGAGCTGCTGTACGGCGGCCGCCGCGAACCACTTACCCAAGTCACTCTTTCGCGGAGTGAACAGTATGGAGAATCTGAACATATGTGACAGCATGCAGCTGATGCACACAAGCTTTCCACGCAGCCATTTATTTTAGGGCCTCGTGTGCTATTTTTACTCTCCACCGAAACATTGCCAAAGGAATCCACAAAGGAAACCGAGTACGCTGGAGCCGCGCTGCCTACTCCGGCTTCTGGCTCCTCCTTTTACAAAATGAACCAGCAACGCATGCTATCTGCTGCCTCTCGGAGACAAAGGTCATAAAATAAGTCATTGGAAATTATTTGAGTTCAAGTACTTTTTTTTTTTTTTTAAAGAAAAGGTCACAAGTGGCCTTTAAATGGAAATGCAATTTTCTTACTCAGCACCACTGGCTGTGATATTCCGTATGTGTGTGTCACAGCCCACCTGCAATACTGGTTCTGAGCAAGTGACCAACTTGAAACTCCCCTGTGGAAAGAAGTGGCCATGTTTAGGGAAAAGGAAAAGTTCTGGAGCCGTGATCTCTGCCTGCAATTATGTGCAGGGCAGTCATGCAGAAGGACTGAATGTATCCTGTGTGGGCAGAACGGTGACCAAGAGGGTGAGGAAGCCAGAAGAGATTTCAGATGGATAAAGAAGTTTCTCACAGTTAAGGAAGGGCTGCCCCTGGATGTGAACCACGCTCCCCTCCCCCAACCCAGGGGGCAGAGTCTAGTCCTAGGACTGTGGCGCCCAGTCAGGAGACCCCCTTGAGCAATGCGGGCAGGGGTGCGCAAAGGTGAAAGGGGAGGACATTCTGCCTCACACCTGTAGATGTGTCTTCCCTGTTCTAGAACCTTCCGGCCTGCCCCAAAGGTGTGCCCAAGGGCACCCCACGGCCAGCCCCCTACTGGATCCAAGTTCCCCGAGGCCCTCGTAATTCTGAACTCTCATGGGATTCCTGTGGAAGCAAACAGCCCTGGTATGTGCCATTTTATTTTCACTCAAAACATCCTTCCTGGGACCATCCCAATAAACTGAGCATACTATTTTCAACTAAGGCCTTGGCATTGTCTAGGAATGTTTTCAGGACTAAGTAAATTGCTAAAGCAAACATCTTATTTTTGTCTCCTAGGACAGCCAAGCAGGGTAAAAATATTTCCTGCCGGGACTTCCAGTGGAACGGCCCCCTCTGGTGGAACCGTCTGACCAGACACTCCATTCAGGGAAAATGCTCTCACTCTGGACGCGGGGTGCAGCGCACCCACTCGTTCCTTGGGGGTGGTTCCTGCTTCCGGTGCCACCTCCAGCAGCCCGGCGAAGGATCCCTCTCCTGCTGGCTCCCAGACCCAAGGCACAGCCAGCGTTTGAAACCGAACACCAATTCTCTTTATGTCTGCGGGAGAAGATACACCCCAGTCCTTGCCGGAGTGGCCTGGAACTCAGCCACCTGGTGACAGGGGCGTGGGAGAGGAGAAGACAGTCCACAAAAGCAGAGCAGTGAGGCCCGACATCCCCCAGCCAGTAGCAGTGGTGAGCTGAGGCTGGCACACCTGGGCTCCACACACACCGCAGCGGGTCCTGGGCCCCTCGTGGCCACTGCAACTGTTAGAAGCGTCACCAGGAGCAGAGCTGGACCAGTCTCCACAAGTTCCTGGTGCTGTTCTCAGCGCTCTGCATGCATTAACTCCTTCTTCCCAACAGTCTCAGGAAATACGTTATGAGCATTATCTAAAATGACAAAGTTGAGGCCCAGAGCAGAGAACAGCTTTGCTCAAGAGCCACAGCTAGTGGGAACGGTGGACCCTGGGCCCAGTCAGGCTCTAGCCACACACACAGGCCTCTGTAGCCCAATATGGGCTGAACCCAGACAGAACAATGAGCAGATTATCCCATCATTCTCCTCCTTGGGAAGAGATCAGGAAAGCTGATCACGTGTCACTCCGAGCACATCTTTATTTCTGACGTGGAACTAGGGTGGAAGATTGCTCGAGTGGGTAGAAACATGGTGCCTAAGAAATTCATGTGACTTGCCAGTCAGTAAGCCACGTGCATGGGCGTCACACACGCGTCACACGGCCCATCACGCCCCAATGAGGAGCGAACGTTTGCGCGCAGCCTGGCTCTGGCCACACAAGGAACTAGTAAGAGACAGTGAGCGCACCCAACACGGCAGCTCCCTGGGCAGCCCTCAAAAGGAATCCTTTCTCACGGAGGCGACCCTGTTAAGTTCCTCTCAACACACACAAAACTGGGGTAAAAATCTAGGCCCTTAGCTCCCCACCAGTAGTAAAAATTAATTGCCGCATAAAATTGCTGATTCCTACCAAATGAAGCTCTACGATTTATCAACTCCTGGATGGCACAAACTCAATAGTGGTTTAACTACATCACCTGAGTTATTGCTGTGTTTTGTATCAGTGACAGCTTTACTGGGAATGAAAGTTTTGCAAATTCATTCACGTAGGACAAACTTCCAAAGTAAACAAAGGCACTAAGCAGACACAGCCCCCCTGTAGCTGTGTCACACAGATTCTCGAAGCCAGAGGGTGTCTGGAAGGACAGTTTTCCCAGCACAGGCTTGGGGTGGGAACCCAGGGTGTGCGCCTGCACCAGGACCACGCCCCACCCCCTCCCAGGGGTGCTGCCCTCTGGTACCCTGAACCCTCAGCACCCTGACGTTGAGAACCCAGCGTAATATTTCATTACCCAACTCCACCTAACTGTAGGAATCCAGGTATTTAAAATGCATGGAAATAAACCACTGCCGATTGCTTTTTTATTTTCAGCAGGGGCAATAAATCTATAAATAGCTTATATGGTGCAGCAGACCATTAGATGCAAACCAATGCTGCGAAAACCAAATGGTAGCAACACCAGGCTCTTCCTTGTTCCAGGTGCAGTTACTTCCTGGGGGTCCAGGTATACCCACTACTTTGTGGGTTATTATTACTGCCTTTCCCGCCTAGTCCCACACTTGTTGGACCACAATGGGTTGGTCTTCTAATTTGAATCGGGCCAGACACAAACAGATAAATCACTTTCCAGTTTCCACAATCAGTGGAACATGCAAGCACTTCTTCCAAACTCCTCAAAGTGAGGCCTTTGTAGGAAAAACAACATTGGGGTCATGCTTGGGGGAAGAGGGTTCTCAAGGAGAACACTGTAAGAGTCACTGATCCTTCTTCAAAGAGCTTGAAAGCTCTCACTCTCAAGAGAGAAGCACCCCAAATTAAATTCAAAAATTTAAGTTACATTAAAAAACACCAGTGTCGGGACTTCTCTGGTGACGCAGTGGTTAAGAATCCGCCTGCCAATGCAGGGGATACGGGTTCGAGCTCTGGTCCGGGAAGATCCCACATGCCGCGGAGGAACTAAGCCCACGAGCCACAACTACTGAGCCCAACACGCTGCAACAACTGAAGCCCGCGCGCCTAGAGCCCGTGCTCCGCAACAAGAGAAGCCACTGCAATGAAAAGCCCGCGCACCGCAGCGAAGAGTAGCCCCCCGCTCACCGCAACTAGAGAAAGCCCACGTGCAGCAACAAATGTCCAATGCAGCCAAAACTAACTAACTAACTAACAAAAAAACCCACCAGTGTCACAACCCACTGAATAAGCAGGCTTTGTTTAATCTCTGTCTATATTCACAATGGAGGTTCTGAATCCATTTTTAGAATCTTATCCTTAAGGAGACCGTGAAACAAAAAAGCAGAGGCTGGGGGCTTCCCTGGTGGCGCAGTGGTTAAGAATCCACCTGCCAATGCAGGGGACACGGTTCAAGGCCTGGTCGGGAAGCTCCCACATGCCGCAGAGCATCTAAGCCCATGCGCCACAACTACTGAGCCTGCGTTCTAGAGCCCGTGAGCCACAACTACTGAGCCTGCGTTCTACAGCCCGTGAGCCACAACTACTGAGCCTGCGTTCTAGAGCCCGCGAGCCACAACTACTGAAGCCCGTGCGCCTAGAGCCCGTGCTCCGCAACAAGAGAAGCCACCGCAATGAGGAGCCCACGCACCTCAGCAAAGAGTAGCACCCACTCGCCGCAACTAGAGAAAGCCCACGTGCAGCAACGAAGACCCAACACAGCAAAAAATAATAAAGTTATTTATTTAAAAAAAAAAAAAAAAGCAGAGGCTGGTTTCCCCAAAAATCAGAGAAGTTATTAGTATCCTAGCTGTTGATTTTTCCCTTTTCTGGCGGCTCCAATTTGTCCCTTTGCCACTCTCAACCCCTCCTTGCCCATGTAGTGAGGAAGCTGGGATGCAGCCCGGGTTTGCGGTCAAGGTCACAGGAAGAAGAAAAGAATGAAAACTTTCTGGTTCAGTCACTTGGCTCAAAGCTGGTTTTGTTCTTTTCTTCTTTCTTGGCCAAGTTTTGCGTATTTAGGGTATTACTTTCACAAGCTTCCCTACCTCACTGGTTTTACCACCGAGCAGAGGATACTCTCTAGCGATTATCCTCCAGTCCGACACCCCCCAAAGGTAACCACAACTGTTTCATGTGCAACAGGAAATGCTCCGAGGATGTGAAGGCACCTCGAGCGGTGACGGAATGTTCGCCACCAGGAATACATTGAGCTGCCCCCCGGTGTCATGGGCGGGGAGCCGCTTGCTACATAAACTGTGGCTCAATCAGGAGGCGGCTTCACAGAACGCCCAGGGATCTCACCGATTCAGCGGCTGGCAGGGGAAACCGGGTCTCACGTTAACACAGACACAATGCACATGAAAAGCCACTCTCCCTGCCAGGAGCTACAATCTGGAATGTTCTTTGACCCTGGTGTCTGATCCTTCTAGGAAGGCCAAACCATCGTCAGAACCCACATGGAAACCCTGCAGCTGTGGGACTCTGCTGAGCTCGCAACTCCGCAGGGCCTGCTGCCCCGAGGATGATTCACTGGGGGGGGCAGTTCAGATTTTCACACTTCTCTGTGGGCATAACCACACTTTTTTAAAAGTTAAAAAACAATCCAAGGGAGAGTCCACATTTTAATTCAACTCATACCTGGCTGTCAAGTAACTTCAGCAAAAATACAAGAAGGAACCACTGCCACGAGGCTACTGGTCTCACCGCTGTTTCCCGAAGCCCCCAGGGGGAGATTCAGGCCAGAGGAGCTGAACAACGGAGGTGGCTTGGATCCGGTTAAAGGATGCCACATCCATGCCCCTGGGCAACCAGCTGCCGGGGTTTTAATTCTGTGGGTCCTGAGCTGTGAACTAAGTGGGGGCCCAGAGAAAACGGGGAGCAAAGGTAGACGAGGCTCGCACGGCAGTAGCACCTGCTGGCTCCGTGGGCAGCCCCAGTGGAGGTGAAATCCTCTGAGGCTTAGAACTCAAGGTAACATTCATTCAGCCTCCATGTGAAGAAGGGGAGGTCCTTTTCCTCCTCTAGATATTTGGTCCTGCCGGGCTTGCTGAGTAAGGCTGTCAGAAAGGGCTCATCAGCCACCTGACTCCGAGCTCCCTCTAACATCCAGGCTGACAGAGGCACGTCCGAGCCCCGAGCCTGCACTGCAGCCTGCATTAACACGCAGCGGCCGGGCACAGCTGGCCGCCCCTCTACCAAGCGACGGGCCAAGACCCCACCCGAGCAGAGCACCACCAGGTCCAGCACGACAGTCTGCAGAACCTCACGTCAGAATGTTCTCTGCCCTGTCAGTTGCTACCAGGTGCACACATGGTGCTGGATGGTGTCGGGTAGACAGGATGAGGAAGCAGGGCATCCTGCCCTTGGGGTGCAGTTCAAGGGGGAGGGAGATACGGGAAAGGGCCCTAGAAAGCGTGGTGATGCTGCTATGCATGTGGGTGTGGGGGACTGGAGGGGCTGGGGAGGCGGTCTGGGGACAGGCAAGAAACGTGGACGACCTCCGGGTGGCACCTCTTCTGTCCACGACTGGAGGTCTGAATGGTGGAGGAGGGTGAGTCCTGAGCACAGGGAGGAGAGAAGCCTGACTCTCGCCGCTTACTGGCGAGCTGTGTGACCCTGTCTCCTGAGCCAACCACTCCTTGGTTCCTTATGCATCAAAGGAACAACCTCTCCGGGATTTCAACAGCATGACAAGGAAGGGTCTGATATACTGTAGTGGCCTGCAGTAACACCTCACTTAGGCCTCAGGGTGACCTGAGGGGATTCCAGAAGCTTCCAGAAGAGACCACTCTGTGCCTGTGAACAACGTCCATGGTCAGTAAGCAGTGACTGGCCTCTACCTCCCTGGACAGTCTTTCGGACTCCATGGAAAGTCAGTGGTGAACAAACATCAGCAAGGCCATTAAACTCCTGGAAGTCCTCGCACCCAGAAGGCGGCGAGGTCAGACCCAGTCCACGCCGAGGTCTGAGGGACAGCATTTTGTACCCAAGTACACCAACTCCATGGGGCAGCTCATCACCTGCTGGCAAAGTTTTACCTTTAAAGCATTCTTCATTTAAAAAGTACACAAGAGGGCTTCCCTGGTGGCGCAGTGGTTGAGAGTCCGCCTGCCGATGCAGGGGA